>NC_087347.1:34351287-34654318 GCF_030014295.1 Loxodonta africana | reverse complement strand
AGAGTTTTGGAACGTACAATGCTGAAATATCATCACAGTACATTATCTTCTCCCACTGAAGCCACATGTGAATTTTTAATAGGTGAAAGCTTACATGTCACCTGGAAGAGACAACTCAATAACTGGCTGACATATTAGCATGTACTTGTTGATAGGATTAACTTAATAGCACAAAGAAAACTGAAGACTAAAGGGCACTGCAAAGTTAAATTATGATTTAGAAAAAAGAAGCAAAGGTAGAAAAAGTTTGCAATCAGGAATGTACTTACTCCCAGTCTTTTTTGGTCTTTAATTAATCAGCCAGGAGATTATATGTACATAATCCTTGAAAAGTAGAAGCAGAAAAAGAGAAAGAAATTTCAACCTGTACATTTCATAATTTTGACTGGAGTTCTGCTAAATTTTTTTACATTTATTTCTTAACAATATACACTTGAATTGAACTGAGTGACTTTCTGCTTCCACTGTCACTGAAACCAATAGGCCAAGAAAAGTCCAAAGAAGCCATTCCATTAGTCAGGGTTCAAAAGGAAGAAATCCAAAGAACTGACATCAGACAACTAGGATGTTCTCAGCCGGTAGCAGGATGTATGCTCTCAGCCAGTGGTAGATGTAAGCAAACTTTTATCTGCCTGGTGTGTGTTTTTCTGTGCTAGGTCTCATAAGAGATGGGCAAAATCGATTCAACAGCAACTAACAACCACAGTCCCTTCTTCAAACTACATCATCTCTTGGTAGATGACTGTAACTGTGTCTCTTTGCTTACTTTCTTGCCTCTAACCAGTTTATTTACAACAGTCTATAAGTGTTGATCTTTTCAAAGCCACAATGTAATCCTTATAACATGAAGGACCTAGATTTTAATAATTGTAAAAACGACATCAAATAAACATAATTCAGAAAGCAATGAAGACTTTTTAAAAAATACCTAATCCTCTGATAATTCAGGAAAAACATTTTATAAAAAGAATAGAATGTTATAAAGATGAACAACAAATAAATAGTTCTTGGAAATTAAACATATAATTTCAAATAAAAATTTAATAGAAATATCAGAACAGAAGATTGAGGAACTCTCCCAGACACTAAATAGAGAAATAAAAATAAGGGGGCAGGGGAGTGAGCAAGCGAGCAAGACAGAGAGAGAAATGAAGTAAAGGGTATACACCCAAACCAAAAAACCAAATCCAGTGCCCTCAAGTCAATTCCAACAAAATCAAGAGTTCCAGAAAAGAGAAAACAAAGAATACAGAGGGTAGTAAATTATCAAAGCAATAATTAAAATAATTTCCCAGAAACAACTATTAAAAAGTAAACCTGATACCTAAACACGTATATTTTAAATTTCAGAATCTTAAAAAATAAATACAAAATCCTCATTCCAGAAAGAGAGAGGGGCATCAGCGAGGAAGGAAGAGAGGGAGAACAGAGATCAGCATAACATCAGACTTCTCAACAGCAGCACTGTATGTTAGAAGGTATACTTCAAATATAGAGTGAAATTATTTTTAGCTTAGCATTCTAATGCTAGGCAAACCATCAAGAAATTATGAGAGTTGAAGGAAGACATTTTTAAAAATTCAAGGACCCAGTAAATTTATCCTTTGCCAAGTTTTTTTTTAGCAACTTCCATGAAGATACTCTTCAAGAAAATAAGGGAGGAGGCGGAGCCAAGATGGCGGACTAGGCAGACGCTACCTCGGATCCCTCTCACAACAAAGACACGGAAAAACAAGTGAATCGATCACATACATAACAATCTACGAACCCTGAACAACAAACACAGATTTAGAGACGGAGAACGAACTAATAAGGGGAAGCAGCGATTGTTTTCAGAGCCTGAAGCCAGCATACCAGTCAGGTACGGCACAAGCACAGAGAGCTGCTCCACCCCCCTGAACTAACCCCTGGAGGGGGACCAGCCGGTTCCGCGGGCAGCATGGGACACAGCCGGTAGGAGAAGTCCCCGGGAGGCAGTGACTGGTCTTGGAACGGGGAGAGCAGTGTCCCAGCCGGGGAACTGTCCTGCCGGGATTTGGACTGGACGCAGGTACGGCATAAACACGGAGAGCTGCTCCACCTCCCTGAACTAACCCGGGAGGGGGCCCAGCTGGTTCGGGCGGGCGGCGTGGGACGCAGCCAGTAGGAGAAGTCCCCGGGAGGCAGCAACTGGTATTGGAGCGGGGAGAACAGCGTCCCAGCTGGAACACTCCGTCACGGTACAAGCACGGGGAGCTGCTCCACCCACCTGAACTAACCCCGGGAGGGGGCCCAACCGGTTTTTGGAGGCGGCACGGCAATGCGGCTGGAGGGACGAGAAGTCCCCGGGAGGCAGCGACTGATTTTGGAGTCGAGAGTGCACCGTCCCAGCAGGGGAGCCTTGACGCTGCACGTGGGGCTGGAAGCGGAAGATCTGACCGTGACTCCAGCGGGCCAGACCCCCCGGGGGCAATCTCCACACAGCCAGCACACATAGGCGACGCGCCCCACGGGAATCTCAGATATAAGAGTCATTCCAAGCAAGACAAGCAACTCTGGCTATATTCTGAGGTGCTACTCTCCTATCTCTCTGTTCCCTCCCCCACCCTCCCCAGGCGGCTTCATTAACATCCGAATAGCCTGAGCCAGAGGGAGAACTCTGATAGGGATCTGATTGCATTTTTTTTTAGTGGATTTTCTGGAAAAACTAGTTTCCCAGTGATGGCTCGGAGACAACAATCCATATCAAACCACTTAAAGAAGCAGACCATGACAGCTTCTCCAACCCCCCAAACAAAAGAATCAAAATCTTTCCCAAATGAAGATACAATCCTGGAATTATCAGATACAGAATATAAAAAACTAATTTACAGAATGCTTCAAGACATCACAAATGAAATAAGGCAAAATGCAGAAAAAGCCAAGGAACACACTGATAAAACTGTTGAAGAACTCAAAAAGATTATTCAAGAACATAGTGGAAAAATTAATAAGTTGCAAGAATCCATAGAGAGACAGCATGTAGAAATCCAAAAGATTAACAATAAAATTACAGAATTAGACAATGCAATAGGAAGTCAGAGGAGCAGACTCGAGCAATTAGAATGCAGACTGGGACATCTGGAGGACCAGGGAATCAACACCAACATAGCTGAAAAAAAATCAGATAAAAGAATTTAAAAAAATGAAGAAACCCTAAGAATCATGTGGGACTCTATCAAGAAGGATAACCTGTGGGTGACTGGAGTCCCAGAACAGGGAGGGGGGACAGAAAACACAGAGAAAATAGTTGAAGAACTCCTGACAGAAAACTTCCCTGACATCATGAAAGACGAAAGGATATCTATCCAAGATGCGCATCGAACCCCATTTAAGATTGATCCAAAAAGAAAAACTCCAAGACATATTATCATCAAACTCGCCAAAACCAAAGATAAAGAGAAAATTTTAAAAGCAGCCAGGGAGAAAAGAAAGGTTTCCTTCAAGGGAGAATCAATAAGAATAAGTTCAGACTACTCAGCAGAAACCGTGCAGCCAAGAAGGGAATGGGACGACATATACAGAACACTGAAGGAGAAAAACTGCCAGCCAAGGATCATATATCCAGCAAAACTCTCTCTGAAGTATGAAGGTGAAATTAAGATATTTTCAGATAAACACAAGTTTAGAGAATTTGCAAAAACCAAACCAAAGCTACAAGAAATACTAAAGGATATTGTTTGGTCAGAGAACCAATAATATCAGACATCAGCACAACACAAGGTCACAAAACAGAACGTCCTGATATCAACTCAAATAGGGAAATCACAAAAACAAACAAATTAAGATTAATTAAAAAAGAAAAAATACACATAACAGGGAATCATGGAAGTCAATAGGTAAAAGATCACAATAATCAAAAAGAGGGACTAAACACAGGAGGCACTGAACTGCCATATGGAGAGGGATACAAGGCGATATAGAACAATACAAGTTAGGTTTTTACTTAGAAAAATAGGGGTAAATAATAAGGTAACCACGAAAAGGTATAACAACTCTATAACTCAAGATAAAAGCCAAGAAAAACGTAACGATTCAACTAACATAAAGTCAAACACTATGAAAATGAGGATCTCACAATTTACTAAGAAAAACGCCTCAGCACAAAAAAGTATGTGGAAAAATGAAATTGTCAACAGCACACATAAAAAGGCATCAAAATGACAGCACTAAACACTTATTTATCTATAATTACGCTGAATGTAAATGGACTAAATGCACCGATAAAGAGACAGAGAGTCACAGACTGGATAAAGAAACACGATCCATCTATATGCTGCCTACAAGAGACACACCTTAGACTTAGAGACACAAACAAACTAAAACTCAAAGGATGGAAAAAAATATATCAAGCAAACAATAAGCAAAAAAGAAGAGGAGTAGCAATATTAATTTCTGACAAAATAGACTTTAGACTTAAATCCACCACAAAGGATAAAGAAGGACACTATATAATGATAAAAGGGACAATTGATCGGGAAGACATAACCATATTAAATATTTATGCACCCAATGACAGGGCTGCAAGATACATAAATCAAATTTTAACAGAATTGAAAAGTGAGATAGATACCTCCACAATTATAGTAGGAGACTTCAACACACCACTTTTGGAGAAGGACAGGACATCCAGTAAGAAGCTCAATAGAGACACAGAAGATCTAATTACAACAATCAACCAACTTGACCTCACTGACTTATACAGAACTCTCCACCCAACTGCTGCAAAATATACTTTTTTTTTTCTAGCGCACATGGAACATTCTCTAGAATAGACCACATATTAGGTCATAAACAAACCTTTGCAGAGTCCAAAACATCGAAATATTACAAAGCATCTTCTCAGACCACAAGGCAATAAAACTAGAGATCAATAACAGAAAAACTAGGGAAAAGAAATCAAATACTTGGAAAATGAACAATACTCTCCTGAAAAAAGACTGGGTTATAGAAGACATCAAGGACGGAATAAGGAAATTCATAGAAAGCAACGAGAATGAAAATACTTCCTATCAAAACCTCTGGGACACAGCAAAAGCAGTGCTCAGAGGCCAATTTATATCGATAAATGCACACATACAAAAGAAGAAAGAGCCAAAATCAGAGAACTGTCCCTACAACTTGAACAAATAGAAAGTGAGCAACAAAAGAACCCATCAGGCACCAGAAGAAAACAAATAATAAAAATTAGAGCTGAACTAAATGAATTAGAGAACAGAAGAACAATTGAAAGAATTAACAAAGCCAAAAGCTGGTTCTTTGAAAAAATTAACAAAATTGATAAACCATTGGCTAGACTGACTAAAGAAATACAGGAAAGGAAACAAATAACCCGAATAAGAAACGAGAAGGACCACATCACAACAGAACCAAATGAAATTAAAAGAATCATTTCAGATTATTATGAAAAATTGTACTCTAACAAATTTGAAAACCTAGAAGAAATGGATGAATTCCTGGAAAAACACTACCTACCTAAACTAACACATTCAGAAGTAGAACAACTAAATAGACCCATAACAAAAAAAGAGATTGAAACGGTAATCAGAAAACTCCCAACAAAAAAAAGCCCTGGCCCGGACGGCTTCACTGCAGAGTTCTACCAAACTTTCAGAGAAGAGTTAACACCACTACTACTGAAGGTATTCCAAAGCATAGAAAATGACGGAATACTACCCAACTCATTCTATGAAGCCACCATCTCCCTGATACCAAAACCAGGTAAAGACATTACAAAAAAAGAAAATTATAGACCTATATCCCTCATGAACATAGATGCAAAAATCCTCAACAAAATTCTAGCAAATAGAATCCAACAACACATCAAAAAAATAATTCACCCTGATCAAGTGGGATTTATATCAGGTATGCAAGGCTGGTTTAATATCAGAAAAACCATTAATGTAATCCATCATATAAATAAAACAAAAGACAAAAACCGCATGATCTTATCAATTGATGCAGAAAAGGCATTTGACAAAGTCCAACACCCATTTATGATAAAAACTCTTACCAAAATAGGAATTGAAGGAAAATTCCTCAACATAATAAAGGGCATCTATGCAAAGCCAACAGCCAATATCACTCTAAATGGAGAGAACCTGAAAGCATTTCCCTTGAGAACGGGAACCAGACAAGGATGCCCTTTATCACCGCTCTTATTCAACATCGTGCTGGAAGTCCTAGCCAGGGCAATTAGGCTAGACAAAGAAATAAAAGGTATCCGGATTGGCAAGGAGGAAGTAAAGTTATCACTATTTGCAGATGACATGATTATATACACAGAAAACCCTAAGGAATCCTCCAGAAAACTACTGAAACTAATAGAAGAGTTTGGCAGAGTCTCAGGTTATAAAACAAACATACAAAAATCACTTGGATTCCTCTACATCAACAAAAAGAACACTGAAGAGGAAATAACCAAATCAATACCATTCACAGTAGCCCCCAAGAAGATAAGATACTTAGGAATAAATCTTACCAAGGATGTAAAAGACCTATACAAAGAAAACTACAAAGCTCTACTACAAGAAATTCAAAAGGACATACTTAAGTGGAAAAACATACCTTGCTCATGGATAGGAAGACTTAACATAGTAAAAATGTCTATTCTACCAAAAGCCATCTATACATTTAACGCACTTCCGATCCAAATTCCAATGTCATATTTTAAGGGGATAGAGAAACAAATCACCAATTTCATACAGAAGGGAAAGAAGCCCCGGATAAGCAAAGTACTACTGAAAAAGAAGAAGAAAGTGGGAGGCCTCACTCTACCTGATTTCAGAACCTATTATACAGCCACAGTAGTCAAAACAGCCTGGTATTGGTACAACAACAGGCACATAGACCAATGGAACAGAATTGAGAACCCAGACATAGATCCATCCACGTATGAGCAGCTGATATTTGACAAAGGACCAGTGTCAATTAATTGGGGAAAAGATAGCCTTTCTAACAAATGGTGCTGGCATAACTGGATATCCATTTGCAAAAAAATGAAACAGGACCCATACCTTACACCATGCACAAAAACTAACTCCAAGTGGACCAAAGACCTAAACATAAAGACTAAAACGATAAAGATCATGGAAGAAAAAATTGGGACAACCCTAGGAGCCCTAATACAAGGTATAAACAGAATACAAAACATTACCAAAAATGATGACGAGAAACCCGATAACTGGGAGCTCCTAAAAATCAAACACCTATGCTCATATAAAGACTTCACCAAAAGAGTAAAAAGACCACCTACAGACTGGGAAAGAATTTTCAGCTATGACATCTCAGACCAGCGCCTGATCTCTAAAATCTACATGATTCTGTCAAAACTCAACCACAAAAAGACAAACAACCCAATCAAGAAGTGGGCAAAGGATATGAACACACATTTCACTAAAGAAGATATTCAGGCAGCCAACAGATACATGAGAAAATGCTCTCGATCATTAGCCATTAGAGAAATGCAAATTAAAACTACGATGAGATTCCATCTCACACCAGCAAGGCTGGCATTAATCCAAAAAACACAAAATAATAAATGTTGGAGAGGCTGCGGAGAGATTGGAACTCGCATACACTGCTGGTGGGAATGTCAAATGGTACAACCACTTTGGAAATCTATCTGGCGTTATCTTAAACAGTTAGAATAGAACTACCATACAACCCAGAAATCCCACTCCTTGGAATATACCCTAGAGATACAAGAGCCTTCATACAAACAGATATATGCACACCCATGTTTATTGCAGCTCTGTTTACAATAGCAAAGAGTTGGAAGCAACCAAGGTGTCCATCAACGGATGAATGGGTAAATAAATTGTGGTATATTCACACAATGGAATACTACGCATCGATAAAGAACAGTGACGAATCTCTGAAACATTTTCATAACATGGAGGGACCTGGAAGGCATTATGCTGAGTGAAATGAGTCAGAGGCAAAAGGACAAATATTGTATAAGACCACTATTATAAGATCTTGAGAAATAGTAAACCTGAGAAGAACACATACTTTTGTGGTTACGAGGCGGGGAGGGAGGGAGGGTGGGCGAAGGTTTTTTATTGATTAATCAGTAGATAAGAACTGCTTTAGGTGAACGGAAAGACAACACTCAATACTTGGAAGGTCAGCTCAATTGGACTGGACCAAAAGCAAAGAAGTTTCCGGGATAAAATGAATGCTTCAAAGGTCAGCAGAGCAAGGGCGGGGGTCTTGGGAACATGGTTTGCGGGGACTTCTAAGTCAATTGGCAAAATAATTCTATTATGAAATCATTCTGCATCCCACTTTGAAATGTGGCATCTGGGGTCTTAAATGCTAACAAGCGGCCATCTAAGATGCATCAATTGGTCTCAACCCACCTGAAGCAAAGGAAAATGAAGAACAGCAAGGCCACACGACAACTAAGAGCCCAAGAGACAGAAAGGGCCACATGAACCAGAGACCTACATCATCCTGAGACCAGAAGAACTAGTTGGTGCCCGGCCACAATAGATGACTGCCCTGACAGGGAGCACAGCCGAGGACCCCTAAGGGAGCAGGAGATCAGTGGGGTACAGACCCCAAATTCTCATAAAAAGACCAAACTTAACGGTCTGACTGAGACTGGAGGAATCCCGGCGGCCATGCTCCCCAGACCTTCTATTGGCACAGGACAGGAACCATCCCCGAAGAAACTCATCAGACATGAAAGGGACTGTTCAGCGGGTGGCAGAGAGACGCTGATGAAGAGTGAGCTAATTATATCAGGTGGATACTTGAGATTGTGTTGGCAACTCTTGTCTGGAGGGGGGATGGGAGGATAGAGAGAGAGGGAAGCCGGCAAAATTGTCACGAAAGGAAAGACTGAAAGGGCTGACTCCAGAGGGGGAGAGCAAGTGGGAGTAGGGAGTGAGATGTATGTAAACTTATATGTGACAGACTAATTGGATTTGTAAACGTTCACTTGAAGCTTAATAAAAGTTAATTAAAAAAAAAGAAAAGAAGGGAGCAGAGAAAGACAGTGGAAGGTATACAAGGCAGGATCCAGTCCAGAAAATCAGTAAAGAGAAGTGCCAAGATGCAGCAAACATAGAAATGAATCCAGATTGGTGAAGTAAAATGGGGGGCCTATACAGAGTGGTATCCAGAAAGAAGGGAGACTAGGCAGAAAGCATCATATTATGAATAGTTTGGTAATACCAATAGGATTATAATAAAAGCAAATGGTGCAAGGAAATGGAAGGCTAATAGAAACATCATGAAAAACAAAGAAACAAACAAAAAACTGCACAAGGAAATGGGTATAATAAATAATTGCACGTTTTTGTCTCAACAGTGGCTCATTTTTTTAGAAGTTACTTATTGCTGTTGATTTGATTCCAACTCATAGTGACCCTATAGGACAGAGTAGAGCTGCCCCATAGGGTTTCCAAGGAGTGGCTGGCGGATTTGAACTCCCGACCTTTTGGTTAGCAGCTGAGCTCTTAACCCTTGCGCCACCAGGGCTTCTTTTACACATTAGAATAATGTAAAAACCGTATACTGATTTGCAACTTTTGGACAAAAGAATATAGTGTCTTCTAAAGAACAGACATGTCAAGGTTGATAACATCTTCTGCTCAATAGATGTCTAAAACTGATAAGTCAGGAAATAGTCATATTCAAGACTCAGAGATTCAGAGCTATGTCAATAACTGTGCAATGAGCTATCGAGTGGGTAATGCAGGAGGTTGCTGATTTTAGCCGTGTTAATGTAATGTTTGTTTTCAAAATGAATGGAGAAATAGCCGAGATGATTCTGTAATGGCTGTGTATATTGGATTTCTCTAAGGCCAGGATAATGTGCTGTCACTGGCATAGTGGCAGGTGGATCTTAAATTGCAGTACTGTGTTGCTGCGAAACCTCTGAAGTATTGAATCTGGGAAGGTAAAAAATAAAGAGAAAGAAATCCAGTGGGGACCAGTTCCGTGGCACATTCTGCACATACATCAGGAAGAATTTAATTTTGTTTCTATTTTATATATTGACTTTCTTAAAGGAATTCTGCCTTCTTCCCTATGTTATCCATTTACATTAGCATTCAGTAAATACACATATAAATATATTTTTTTTTTCATTGTACTTCAGGTGAAAGTTTACAGCTCAGGTTAATTTCTGATACAAAAATTTACAACATTTTTTCTGTGGCATTAGTTGCAATCCCTATAATGTGACAGCACACTTCCCCTTTCCACCTGGGATTTTTGTGTCCATTCAGCCAGTTCCTGTCCCTTTCTGCCTTCTCACCCTGCCCCTGGGCAGAAGCTGCCCATTTGGTCTCGTGTGTCTGCTTGAACTAAGAAGCACTCTCTTCACGAGTATTATTTTATGTTTTATAGTCCAGTCTAATCTTTGTCTGAAGAGTGGACTTCAGGAATATTTTCAGTTCTAGGTTAACAGAGCTCCCAGGGGCCAGGGCTTGAGGGATTCCCCCAGTCTCATCCAGACCACTAATTCTGGTCTTTTTATGTGAATTTGAGTTCTGCTCCACACTCTTCTCCTGCTCCATCAGGGAAGGGATTCTCTGTTGTGTTCCGTGTCAGGGCGGTCATTGATGGTAGCCAGGCACCATCTAGTTCTTCTGGTCTCAGGCTGATGGAGTCTCTGGTTTATGTGGACCTTGTGTCTCTTGGGCTAATATTCTCCTTGTATCTTTATGTTCTTCACTCTCCACTGCACCAAGTGGGTTGGGACCAATTGATGCATCTTAGATAGCCACTTGCAAACTTTTAAGACCCCAGACACCACTCAACATAGTGGGACACAGAACATTTTCTTAGTAAACTCTGTTATGCCAATTGACCTAAATGTTCCCTGAAACCATGGTCCCCAGGACCCAGCCCTAGCTACTCTGTCCTTCAAAGTGTTTGGTTGTGTTCAGGAAACTTCTTAGCTTTTGGATGAGTCTAGTTGTGCTGACTTCCCTTGTATCATGTGCTCAGTGAATATTTTTAATAACATCAATATTTATATAACATTTATCTCAGATCTATTTTTACTTTTGACTCTGTTTTACTGGTCCTATCCTAAAACTGTGAAATCTGAGCTATATAGAAGTTAATTAACTTACTTCCCCAACAGTTCACCATAAGAGAATAGTGAATTAAATTTCCTTTCTACTTGATCTTAATTTTTTAAAAGTCAGGTACATTTAAATAATACTAATGTTAAAACTACTCCCAAAATTAATTTATCAAGAACATTAAGTTAGTCATTCTCTTTTAATGAGAATTGGACAAAAAGTCATACAAATGAACATTTCTGGGAGTACTACATATAAGCGTAAAACACTGAAAACTTGCAAAATGCCCAACACCAATAAAGTAATAATTTAATAAAATGTGGTGCATACATATGTTAAGTACTATGCTCCTATTATAAATACGGTTTAAAAGAATTTTAATATACTGAAATAATGTCATGAATACATGAGCAAAAAAAATGAGAGTGCAAAAGTCTCAACACAGTATGAATACAATTTGATTATAATATACCTTGGGTAAACCGTATTCCTATGCAAATAACATGTGCCTTCTATGCTTGTTTGCCAACAATGCCCTACTCCCTCCACCCCACCCCCCAGGTATTTTCATAAGCGCACTATGCTAATTTTTCACAGAAATACATTAAAAAAATTGGCATAATTGCACTTACAAAAATACCTGGGGGGGGGGTGTGACAAGGTCGGCAAACAAATGTAGAAGGCACTCGTTATTTACATGAAAATACGGTATACATTCATAATGTATACACATAACGCTAAAGCAAAACTTCCTGCTTATCACCTGTATGACATAGTAAAAGTCTGAATTTCACTTTCCGCATCTGAAAAAGGGTATAATACTACTTCACAGTGTTACTTACAAATAAATAAGATGATGTATATAAGGTCGCTACGAGTCGGAATCGACTTAACGGCACTGGGTTTGGTTTTGGGGTTTATATGAAGACATCATAACTACTGAATAATATAGACGTATCGGTGGCTGCAACAATGGGTTCAAGCATAGCAACAATTGTGAGGATGGCGCGGGACTGGATGGTGTTTGGTTCTGTTGGGTACAGGGTCATTATGAGTCAGAGCCGACTCTGTCACCTGACAACAACATAGAGGTATTACAGTGAAAAATAAAAACAAAAATTAAAAATGTTTAAACTAAAAAATGCAACCAGGGTCCATATTAGAGTCTTGTTAAAGAAATTACTTATTTAAACCAATAAAGAACAAGTCATGAATCTTAATGAGATGGATAAGAAACAACCACAAAAGAAAAAAGTCCTTCCTTGGCCTTTGAAGGAGTCTACAAAGAGGTAGAAACCCCCTTGTCTGGTGAATCACAGTTTTTGAATTGAAAGTTTACAACATCTGGTTTAAACAAACAAACAACAACAAAAAAAAAAAACTGAAAGTTTTTCAATACTCTTCAGCATTATTGTGAGTGGCAGAGTGAAATGACAGCCAACAAGGCCCAGAACCTCTGCTTGTAGTCACTGTTACCCAACTTTAATCAATTACATATTTACAAACATGAATATACAATTGCAATCCATGATGACTGCACACAGATAGTGTGACCACACTTCCTGTTTTCCAGGGACAGTCTTGGTTGACTCTTGTTGGTCCCAGACTAACTGTAAATAATGCTTGTTTTTACTTTCAAAAGTCCTAGTGTGGATAATAAATTCTATGGTGACCTTATTCATAAGAAAAGAATAAAGTATTATAAAACTCTATATAAATAGTCTTCACAAATATAAAAATTGAAACCAAAGTTTAAGTACTTTTTAAACTTCAAAACTATGCAAATTTCTGACCAAGAAAATTGGCTGCTAAGAGTTATTGTTTCAATCAAATTAAATAATAAGGTCCATGAACTTGGTTTGATACATAACTAAAGTTATAAAAAAGGTAAATTATTATTCAAAATTATATATTTTATAATTCCAAATATAGTTTTTATATAAATATCATTCATTACAACAGAAAGAAAAGAATTTGACTTTCCTCAAATGTTGTTTTTTCTTGTTTTGCCAAAAAAAATTTCAGCAGGTTACCTCTTCTCAAGAGAGTAAGGTAAAAAGCAATTTATCAAATTTCTAGAGATTGTCAAAACATTCTAAGAAATAATAACAAAATAAAAAGGGAATTTTTTTCCCTTTAGGTATTTTAACCCCTAAAATATTCCATTTTCAAAAGATTCCATTATTGTGCCAAGTCCTACCAAAAAAATGTTTAATTCATTGCAAATAGCACACAACTAAATTTCTGCATTCTTGTTTATGGTGTACACGGATGGTAAAAATTTACAATGTGACTTCATTAGTAAAATACTCAGTTATTAAATAAAGATATCTTCATGAATGTGTGTTATTTATGAAGAAACATTGTAAATGTTTCTAAAATAAACAAAGATTAATGGCATTTAAAAATTTTATTGAATACATTTGTGAAATTCGGAAACAATAGTCACGTCTCTAGTAAATTTGGAATAAAACACATTCACCCAGAACCCAGTGCGTTACACAAATCAACAACCACCAACAACCATCATCACCACCACCACCACCCACAAAACACACAGAACTCTCCTGAACAAATAAACAGGAAGTGAAGTCATAGAAAAATGCTATGGTTTGGTACTTAACATTTACCTCCCCTATTTGTAGAAACATTGTCAGTAGTTAGCAAGCAATGGAGATGGAAGTGCTATGCTCCCAGAGGTACTATTTTCTCAATGAGAGGTAAGACGCCAGGCTTGACCATAAGTGGCCATTAAAAATCCCAAGGCACATTTCAGGGAAGTAGCAGCGTTTGCCTCAATAATTCCTGGCTTAATTCCAACTAACTAATTATATTCTGCCTGCCCAGATAATTGTAGGTTGTTTTAATGTGAGAGTGCTGTTTCCTTGTTTTAGTGCCTAGGTCTTCCTTTGAAAAGTTCATCCTCACAAAGTTACAGGAAGGATTCTTTTGTCTGATGATTTCTTTGAAACGAATATGAGAACCTAGGTCTGCCTAGCACCTACCTCAAAGACTTCAAATAATTGATGTCCTGAAATGGATACTGAAGTTTTGGATAAATGTATAGATTTAGGCAGGACCCAGGGAAGTCAGTGGGGAACCTCTCTAATCTGGAGCCTCAGGAGAACAGAGTATCTTCTTATCCAAGGGAGTCTTGACAGAGGTAGGCAATTTTAAAAACATTAGTAACCTTCTCTTAGGCATCATTTTGATGTATCTAATTATCGTTGTTCCTGTTAGCTGCCATTGAGTGCGCTCTGACTCATGGCAACCCCAGGTATAACAAAATATTTCCCAGTCCTGCACCATCTCAAGTATCACTGTTATGTTTGAGCCCATTGTTACCGCCATTGTATCAACCCATCTCATTGAGGGCTTCCCTTGCTCCATTGGCCCTCCATTTCACCAAACATGATGTCCTTCTTGAGCTATAAATCACTACTTATGACAAGCCCGAAGTATCAAAGGCTTGGACAATACACTGTGATCTGCTGGGTTTTCCTTGGCTAATTTTGGGGAGTAGATCACCAAACATTTCCTCCTAGTTTGTCTTTATCTGGAAGCTCCACCAAAACCTGTCCACCATGAGTGACCCTGCTTATATTTGAAATACCAGTAGTATAGCTTCCAGCATCATAGGAACACGCAAGCCACCATGGTATGACAAACTGACAGATGGGTGGCAGATCTGATTATTAATATAGTTAATATCAATGAGCATATATATATATGTCAACAATGTAAAAATTGAACATTTGTATTGTGCAGGACACAATTTAACCCACATAACTACTCCATTAAGTAGATATTATTATTGCATCCATTTCATGGATGAAGAAACTAAGCGATAGAGAGATTAAGTAGACTGAGGTCCCATACTCTTAAGGGGCAGGTCAGGGACTCAGCCTCAATCAGTCTATCTGTAGTGGCCCTAAATCCAGTTTCTGACAGCCATGAGGCAGGTAATGCAAGTGAAAAGACTATGTGCATAGGGTCTGTGACAAACTGGAGACCAGATGCCTCATATCCAAGTCAAAGTTGCTTTCCAGTTTCAGCCACATTAGCAGGAACCTAGACCCAGGTTGAATAATTTTCAGATTTTTTTTTTTTTTTCTTTCAAGAGGAACTGGAAATTCCTATATTTAATCACCAGGAAAAATTTTAAAAATATTTTTTTGAAAGACATCATGCAAGACACAGCACATCTGTGGTCTACCAGTTGTTAAGCTATAATGCATACAGCTGTGATAAACACAATCTCCACCATCATCTTTCTAATGGCAGAGTCTGACACGGTGTGGTGAGAGCTAAAACAGGGTGCCCTGAGAACACAGAGAAGGGCCATCTATTGGCAGGCAGCCTTCATGTACCAGATCAAGTCTCAGCTGAGGTTTAAATGACTAGTCTTTGCTGGTTAGATAAATGCAGGGGCCAAGGGCAGAGAGTATTTCAGTACAAGAAAATACTAATTAACAATAGTCATCCAATAATGGAAAGCCTATACACTTATTTTCAACAACTCTTAAATGAGCACAAAATAAAAACAATCTTTCATTTAATACAGGATAATATGTGTCAACTTTTAAAGTATATATATATAATTCAGACTTCAGTTCTTAGAATAAAGACAGTAAAATTCAACTCTACATCTCCAAAAACTCAAAAGTCTATTTATGAAACAAAATCATTTCATGAGTGTTTTAAAAACTTTCTTTCTCAGGCCCATAAAGACAAGAGATTCTGTGAGTAGTGATGTGCTCAAGTCTCTTGTAGGTGAGTAAGGGAAGAAGGGCTACTGAGAAGAAAACAAAAGAAGCACAGAATGTAGTTCTTTTCTTTAGTTGAATATTTTTCCAAAATTGGTAATAAAATGCCTGCTTTAAAAAGAAACAGGAGTCCCTGGGTAGTGCAAATGGTTAACATGCTTGACTATGAACTGAAAGTTGGAAGTTCAAGTACACTCAGAGGCACCCTGGAAGAAAGGTCCAGTGATCTACTTAAAAAAAATGAACCATTAAAAACCTTTTGGAGCACAGTTCTACTCTGACATATGTGGGGTTGCCATGAGTCGAAATCAACTGGATACCAAATGGTTTCAACTGGTATTCATAATTCATGATGCCTGAATCCAACTGTGATAAATTAAAGTGTTGGCCCCATTCATAACTTTGCAACAGTCTCTTGGTAGGAAAAGTGTACTCCCCTACCCCTTGACTTTAGACTGGCCATGTAAGATGCTCTGGGCAATGAGATGGCAGCAGTGACAGTGTGCCATTTCCAAGTTGAGGCCTTAGGATGCAGTGTGTTTGCTCTCTGTTTATAACTCTATCATAACTATTACCCTTCCAACATGTATGTGGAATAAATCAAGTAAAGCAGAACTGCCTGCCCCAACATAGCCGAGCTGTACCTGATGATGAAGCAGAACTTCCCAGTCAAGCTCTGTCTAAAGTAAGGGATTCTCAGTCAACCATAGATTTTTGAGAATAAATATTGTTGTTTTAAGCCATTGATTTTTGTTAGAGTGGTCTGTGATTCAGTATTTTTTGCCAACACTGTAATTCAAAGGCATCAATTTTTCTTCAGGCTTCCTTATTCATTGTCCAGATTTCACATGCATATGAGGCAATTAGAAATATCATGGCTTGGGTTCCAAACCAAACCAAACCCACTGCTGTCGGGTTGATTCCAACTCATAGCGATTATAGGACAGAGTAGAACTGCCCTATAGAGTTTCCGAGGAGTGCCTGGAAGATTCGAACTGCTGACCTCTTGGTTAGCAGCCATAGCACTTAACCACTACGCCACCAGGGTTTCCTGGCTTGAGTTAGACACACCTTAATCCTCAAAGTGACATCTTTGCTTTTGGACACTTTAAAGAGGTCTTTTGCAGCAGATTTACCCAATGCAACACATTGTTTGATTTCCTGACTGCTTCTTTCTTAAACATAATATGAAATAATCCCTAACAGAATTAACTTTACTATCTTCAGCCTACAGTTAAGAATAAAAAACAAACATACTGCTCTTGAGTCAATTCGAACACACAGCAACCCTACAGGACAGAGTAGAACTGCCCGAGAGAATTTCCACGGCTATAAATCCTTACAGAAGCAGATTGCCACTTCTTTCTCCTGTGGATCAGCTGGAGGGTTCAAACCGTCGACCTATTTATTGGTTACCAGCTCAGGGCTTTAACCACTGTGCCCTAGGGCTCTTTGAAGGATATAAAATATATAAACCAAAAACCAAACCCGTTGCCGTTGAGTCAATTCTGACTCAAAGCAACTCTATAGGACAGAGTAGAACTGCCACATACAGTTCCCAAGGAGCTGCTGGTGGATTTGAACTGCTGACCTTTTGCAGCCTTAGCTCTTAACCACTGAGCCACCACAGTTCTGAAGAACATATAGAACCTTTAAAATTTTTACCTAACTTAAAACATCTTCCCCATGCTACTATGATGAATTCACTGGCAAAACTAGTCCACCTTTCTCAGGATTTATCAGACTATGTTAATTCAAAATAATTTCACAATTTGGGGAAATAAATGATTAAAAATGGAGCTCCTATATAGAAAAAAATTATTTTTATATTCCATATATGATTTTTGTCCCCTAAGAACTTTATACTTAAGTAATAAATGGTGCATGCTATACATTCCATCATTTTATTTTTGAGGGTCCATTTGGCTAATTCATAGTTACTCAGTATTTACATTCACAGAGATGTAGAAAAGGGAGATTCAATTTTTAAAAAATGTAAATTTGGGCATAAAAGAAAACATTTGCCACAACATGAACATGGATAAGAGTTACTATGGCAAAAGGCCAGCTTTGTGCAGAATGGTGACGTCAGCTCTCCACTCTTTCTCCAGACTCATATTTGGAGCACTCCCACATAATCTGTGTACTTTACTTCCGATGGCCAGTACTCTCCTGTTGCCCTCTATCTGCTAATAACCCTTCACTGAAGAATTTTACAAGTGCTTCTAAGAAAATATTTCCTACTTGACAGGTTTCTTTTATCCTTTCCATTTAAAAGTTAAGCTGCCCTGATTCTCACTCCTTTGTCATTTAATTGCTTAAGAAAAACATGTAGTAAACTAAATCTCCTTAAGGGACTGCTTAATATGATACTCTTCCAGGAATACTTATTATTTAGCAAAGGGTACCTGCATATGTCTCATCAGTAATGAAGGAAATTCTGTTGTTGGGTGTCTCTGGTAAAATGGAAAGCTAGGATAGGAAATAATTTAGACAAGAAAAGTTTCATAGTATGTCAAATCGTGCCATTAAGACAAATTTTTGTTTCTCTTATACATGACTTGCTCTGCAATCAAAATGCTTCCCTTTAAGTTAAATTTATCCCACAATATTGATTTACTTTCCTCGAAAAGATAAAATGCTACTTCAAACAACTGTTCAAAGTATGTAGCTTCACAAGTATTAAGTAGAGCATGCAACTTCTTTAAATTTCTTGCACTAGGAAGATGTGATTTTAAAATAACTTTTATAGTTGACAAGAACAAAAGATTCCAAAAAACAAAAAAAAATCCCATTGCTATCAAGTCCATTCACACTCGTAGCAACCCTATAAGAAAGAGCAGAACTTCCCCATAGGGTTTCCAAGGCTGTAATCTTTACAGATGCAGACAGCCACCTCTTCCTCCTGAAGAGGTGGCTGGTGGGTTTGAACCATTGACCTCTCGGTTAACAGTCCAGCACTTTACCCATTGCAAAATGAGCGCTCCTCCAAGTGAATATTAGACAATGATTATTTGATGAGTAAAAATTAAGACACGAGAATAGAAAGTAGTCCCTTAATGGTGCAAATGGTTGACATGCCTGGCTGCTAAACAAAATGCTGGAGGTTCAAGTCCTCCCAGAAGTGCTTAGGAAGAAAAGCCTGGTGGTCTACTTACAAAAAAAAAAAAAAAAACAGCAGTTGAAAACCCTACGGGACACAGCTCTACTCTGACCCATACGGTGGAGCCATGGGGTGGATTTGACTGGACGGCAACTGGTTTTAAGAATAGAAAAGATGGAAAATGGGGTGAACATAACTCTACAATTACATGTATAATTTTTCTGACTTCCAAAATATTCTAGAAATAAGGAAGATCTGTTTGTTTTTAAGCAAAATTTACAGTGACATCAAGTTACTTATAATGCTAACTACCTAACTGTAATGGTGAGTTTCTTTGTAAGACATGCATCTAGTGTCATCACTGCCGATAGTTCTGTGTCCCACACTGGTGTATAGTAAAAGTGTTCTTTCTGAGCTTCCTCATAGCAATGATGTTAAGATTATGATGATGGTATTATGAATGTCAATTAAAAAAAAAACTTAATAAATCAAAAAGAAGAACAAAACCATTGCAGGATGCCAGAGCAGAGAGAAAATTTTCCACCTGAGGGGGAAAAAAGGCAGGCTAGTCTTTGATATTATAAATTATTTTATGATTTCTTTTTTTTAGTAGAAAAACCAAGGATGTTTGAAAATGTTAAATTTACTGAATAGTTTGCATATAGTTAAAACATGTGGCTTAATTATCATCATGATAATGATAATAAGTAGTTAACAGTAATGAACATACTTATGCCTATTTTCAAAGCTTTTATGGAACTACACAATTGAGAGCACACAGTCATGAGCGCTTATTATTTCTTTAATGGAGCAACTCTGAACAGGCTCAGTGAAAAGAGCAAAAGATGACATCGTACAAATAGCAAAGTGAATCCAATCTTATTTTTGTGCGTATGTCTCTTCTGGCTTCTATAACTTCGCAACAACAAATTAAATATTATATCCTGCTTGTTTGTAACACTATCATGAAATTTTCTATTTACCAAACGTTTTCTAGGCTCACCTGATGATCTAATTGTTATCAGCATTTAAGAATTCATTCAATTTTACTAAATACCAACTATATGCTATGCGTTTTGAAAGAGACAAATTTAAATGAGAGTCAGTTCCTGACCTCCAGGAGTTTATAACCCAGTGGAGAAAGTAGACTTTTAAAATTTCTATAAAACAAAGCTGAGTTAAAGGTTATATTGTATTAGTCTCAGTAGAAAAGTAATAATATGCTGTTATTTTTGCATCATAAATACATTTAATGTATACAAAATGATACTGTTTATTTGGGAGGTCTAGCTTGCAAAATAAACCCCATAATTTTGTACTAGACCAGAATTCCCAAATCAGCCTAATATTATGGACTATATCAACTGTCTTTAGGCATCTTTCCTAAAACAACCTATTCTAAAGACAATGTAGAAACCAATTTATGATGTACTTTTTGGACTTTCATAGACCTCAGAAACGGAAATCATAAATCAGCTGAAAATCTAATAAACATAAATAAATTCTGCACTTTATTATTTCAATTACATTTCAAAGATATTTTGAAATAAAATAATAGGACATAGTGAAAATTACACAGAAGTAGTAAATTCAAGATTAGTGACCTATACAACATTACCTCATTCCTCTGTATATTTTATTCAACAATTGTGCAGGGAATAGTTACTCCATGTTGGCATTGGGCTGTGGTTTGAGCATAAAATCATAAAAAAAATTCGTATATAGCTCCTACCTTCATAGAACCTAGCATCTCTATATAGAAGATGTCCAAAAATTTTGTTGAGTAATGCGCTGAGGACTACAGAAAATGGAAAAATACATTAATATTATACTTATGCATGTGTTTATGTAAATACATACACACATATGTATGTATGTGTGACAACGTCAGGAGATTAAGAGTAAGAGAAAGTTTCTCTCTATCAGGGACCTCAATTGTCTGAGCAACGTATCCCTCAAACTAGCAGACACCCTGTGCTTCAATTCTATGCTCACTAAACATTCTTCGTTTTGTTTTTTTCTGATATCATGGCTGAGAACTGGCATTATTCTAGATGAAGGAAACACATACATGACCTTTGAAACCAGAGATTCCTATATTAAGACCCTGGTTTCTAAGCATCAATTAAAATCATGTGACCTTTGGATCAAATATACCAGTACTTACAAGGCTAGAACATAAGCCTAGCATTCATTCAAGCAACCAGACCCTGCAGAACTAAGGCTGCTTCTTTACTTTTTTCATGAAAGTTCTGCTTCTTTTACAGACCGTATGTGTTGGAACTGACTGTAGGGCACCTAACAACAAACTTCGATAAAAGGACCCCTGGTGGCACAAGGGTTAAGCAATCGGCTGCTAACGGAGAAGATGATAGTTTGAACTATCAGCGGGAGGAAAGACCTGGCAATATGCTCCCATAAGGATTTCAGGCTAGGAAACTCTATGGGGCAGTTCTACTCTGTCCTATAGGGTCACTATGAGTTGGAATCAACTAGAAGGTGCACAACAACAACAACAAACTCAGTAAAGGAGTCCTGGTGGTGCAATGATTAAGTGTTCAGCTGCTAACCAGTCTGAACTCACCTAGCGGCTTCGTGAGAAAAAGCCTTAGTGATCTGCTCTCTTAAGGGTACAGCCTAGAAAATTCCATGGGACAGTTCTACTCTGTCACATGGGGTCGCTAGGAGTCAAAAAGTGAGTCGACGACAGCTAATAACAACAACAAACTTCAATGTGGTAAAATATTTCAGATAAGACTATCTACCCCCTCAGTAGCCAAAGGGATAATGTAATAATAATAAAGATTAAGGGGGCAATTAAGTCATGGATCTTCTTTTAAATGAATATAGAAAGCCACTTCAGAGCAGAAAACGCAGATTTAAGAACACAAATAAATATTCATTCACCAATAAATTAAATATGTTCTTTTAGTCATTACTTTGAGTAAAAATAGACCACAGTTATAAGAATCTTTCTTGCCCTCCCTTTCTTCAAATGTTTGTTCAGATCTCAGCTTTCCTCTCCCTCCCTTCCTCTGACCTTGGGCCACCAATCTCCTTTCTTTCTTGTCTCACCATCTTCTCAAATAATTTATCATTCACTTATTTATTATGTTTATTCCTAGCTCCCCTTGCTAAAATATCAGTTCTACAAGGGCAAGGATCTCTTTTTGTTTCTTTCCTGGTGCACCCCAACCACCTAGAACAGTTTCTGGCATTCAATAAATATTTGTCACATGAATGAATGGGTCTGACTTTATTAACTAATAATATCTAATGAGCATTAGAAACTGAATTTTTGAAGGCAGATAGTATTACCTTCTTTAGTCACAAAAAAGATAAATGGATGTAAAATAAAATAAATTGACTAATTGTGTGTCTTAACACAAACCAAACATTTGCCCATGGTGTATTTCTTTATTCATCAAAAAGCATAAAAGATATCTTACTTAAGGCAACCCTCGTGGATGAAGGCATAATTTAAGTTTTGTGGTCCCTTCAGAAAAGGGCAGAGAGGTCCTCTGTCTCGTTTTTGCAGATAGCTGTGCGTATACAAGGCACAAAGGTAAGTTTGCATTTGAATCATATACAGAATGAATGCTAGGGCTACAAAATATATGCGTATGTATAAAACTTACAATTCAAAGTTTACCATCAAAAACTTAAAAAAATTTTTTTCACTTGTAGGTATATTTAGATTTGGGAATTTAAGGGAAAATTTACAATACTTGCATTCTACCCTTCCCTTGCCCTGAACAAAAATTCATTTTCCGTACATGCTGAGTGTGCCTCTACTCATCACTACCAAGTTCTTACTCACTCACTCATTCATTCATGGAATAATTTATTGAATATTGTTCTAAAGACCTTGGAGTTACCTAAGAGCTCAACTGCTTATTGCTAGTATAGGGTTATTATTCTCTGCAGGACACAATAATAACTCCTGCTTGCTAGTTTGCTTCTGTTTTTACACAGTTTCCAATAACCATTCATCATTATCAGCGATACATATCCTAAATGGGTTGAAGTTATGTTACATATATAGTTTGACATTTTGGGAAAATAAAATCCTGCAGGCTTATTTTACTACAACAAAATATAAACATGTAGAGATTTTATTTTTATAAATAACCTGGTAAGACAAAGTTTTTTTTTTTTTAATATTTTACCAAGATAAAATTTCTTAATGAAAAATTTTAAGTGAATGAAATTGTCCTAAAGGACAAAATTGCTTAATTTGGGGACCTTTATTCCATTTGTACGTGCTTAAGAATAAATTTTGATGTGTCAGTTTTCTGCATTTGCAAATAATATTTACAAACATTGCAATCATTTTGTTTTCACTGTAAAAATGACAGGGAGATGATTTTCATTCTTTAAAAGTCTCTTCATAGAATTATCCATTAATGTCTATGAGATAACTTAATCATCATTGTAGTTCAGTCTACTTATTTTACAGGTGAACAATAAGAGGCAAAGAAGAAGCAAGTCTTGCCCCAGCGGAGCTGTGCAAGAATTTATATCTTTTCAAACATGGTCTGTATTGTGTTCATTCCAGGATTCTTTACAGACTCTACTCTGTAGGAAAATACATGAGTTTTAGATTAGAGAAACCTCAGGAAATGTGGATGGCACTAACGTGACTGAAATAGAACCTTGGCAATTTTATATAAAGTGGGCTGATACTTTTACTTGCACAGTTGGACTAGGGCATCAGTGTATCAGCATTCCACCAGCATTTCCTCAACATTTTATTCATGTTAGAATATTTTCTTAGAATTTTTTGAGATGCTTTTTAGGGCCTTGCTAAAAATTTTAGCTTGATGTCTTTATGACTACATCTCATCACCAGTAATTTCCATACCACAAAATAGCATTTGTTTAGACAGGTATTCAAATATCCCTACAACTGATTTTTTTTTTTTTTTTTCCTTCTTCTTATTGTCTCTCCCAATGGGACTATTATCTAAGAAAAAAGACTGGGATAAATTCATTGGAAGTCCATTTTTCTTAACGTAAGAAATAATTATAAAACTTACTTAGAATAATTACAATGTCTTCACTCTATTTAGAAAAAAAACCACCCCTGGCATTTCTTTTTTAACATAAGCGTAAAACACGGACTCCTTTAAACATAAACTTGTACAGAAGCTAATACAGAGAACAAAGTTTCCCCGGATGAACCCTTGGGTTCCACAGAAATGCTAGTTCAGCCTCATCATTGCACAGAGACTAAAAAGGAAGCCAGGTTCTGAGTTCTTACTATAGTCTATCTCTAGATTCTGGACTCATTTCTTGCCACTCCTGCCCACACTCACTCCTCTCACTCACATTGCATTGACCATCGACACCTTTTCACACCCAACAAGCTTGCTTGCTTTCTGTTTCCACATCTTGTTATGGCTCCTTCTAAATGAGGCTTCAGCTGCATAATACCACCCCAGGAAGTTGCTCTTACCAGTCATTCTCTTTGTCTCTTTACTGAGAGAAACCCTAGTGCACAGATGTGGATTAATTTTAATCCTTGGTCCATAAAACATTCTCATTTTGGAGCCATGTGTTATCTTAAATAATATACTAATTACCTGCTTACCCACTACCCAAACCAAAGCTAGAACTTTGACAAAAACCAACATATATAACTCCCCAAATGTACATCAATGCCTTTCCAATCTAAACTTTGTGTCCATCATTCCTTTTTCTTTTATACCTAATTTCATTGCATCTGTATGTATTTATAAAAATTAAATATATTCTGGGACACATGTATAGAGGAGCCATGGTGGTGTAGTGGTTAAGAGCTTGGCTGCTAATCAAAAGGTTGGCAGTTTGAATCCACCTGCTGCTCTTTGGAAACCCTAGGGGCAGTTCTACCCTGTCCTATAGCGTTGCTATGAGTCAGAACCACCTCAATGGCACATAACGACAACAGCAACACATGTATACACACATCTGCATATGCATATGTATTATTTTAGTTGTTAAACTAAAAATTTAGTTTATGTCTTTATGACTACATCTCAAAACCAGCAATTTTTATACCACAAAGCAACCTTTGCTCAGACAGGTATTCAAATATCCCTGAAAATTTTTTCTTTTTTTCTTATTGTCTCTCCCAACAGGATTATTATTTAAGAAAAAAGACTAGGATAAATCATTGCAAGTCCATTTTTCTTAACATAAGAATTAATTATAAAACTTAGTTACTTCTTCTTCTTCTTGTTAGGTGACATCGAGTTGGTTCTGTCTCATAGCAATCCTATGTACAACAAAATGAGACACTACCTGGTCCTCTGACATCCTCACAATTGTTGCTATGCTTGAGCCCATTGTTGCAGCCACTGTGTCAATCCATCTCATTGACAGTCTTCTTTTTCACTGACTCTCTACTTTACCAAGCATGATGGCCTTCTCCAGGAACTGATCCCTCCTGATTACATGTCCAATATGTGAGATGCAGTCTTGCCATCCTTGCTTCCAAGGAGCATTCTGGCTGTACTTCTTCCAAGACAGATTTGTTTGTTTTTTTGGCAGTCCATGGTATATTCAATATTCTTCACCAACACCACAATTCAAAGGCATCAATTCTTCTTCAGTCTTCCTTATTCATTGTTCAGTTTTCTCATGCATATGAGGCAACTGAAAACATTATGGCTTGGGTCAGGTGCACCTTAGTCTTCAAGGTGACATCTTTGATTTTCAGCACTTTAAAGATTTGCCCAATGTTTTGCCCAATGCAATGCGTCTTTTCATTTCTTGACTGTGCTCACATGGGTGTTGACCGTGGATCCAAGTAAAATGAAATCCTTGACAACTTCAATCTTTTCTCCATTTATCATGATTCTGTTTATTGGTCCAGTTGTGAGGATTTCTGTTTTCCTTATGTTGAGGTGCAATCCAAACTGAAGCCTGCGGTCTTTGATTTTCATTAGTAAGTGCTCCAAATCCTCTTCACTTTCAGCAAGGAAGGTTGTGTCATCTGCATAACGCAGGTTGTTAATGAGTCTTCCTCCAATCCTGATGCCCCATTCTTCTTCATATAGTCCAGCTTCTCAGATTATTTACTCAGCATAGAAATCCAATCGTTAAGGTGAAAGGATACAACCCTGACGCACAACTTACCTAACTTTACTCAGTATCCTCTCGTCTGTTCGAAAGACTGCCTCTTGTTCCATGTATAGATTCCTCATGAGCCTAATTAAGTGTTCCAGAATTCCCAGTCTCCACAAAGTTATCCACAATTTGTTATGACCCACACAGCCGAATGCCTTAGCATAGTCAATAAAACACAAGTAAACAATTCCTCTGGTATTCTCTGCTTTCACCCAGGATACATCTGACAACAGCAGCAATATCCCTGGTTCCACATCCTCTTCTAAATCTGGCTTGAATTTCTGGCAGCTCCCTGTTTATATACTGCTGCAGCCACTTTTGAATGATCTTCATCAAAATTTTGCTTGCATGTGATATTAGTGATATTGTTCAATAATTTCCACATTTAGTTGTATCACCTTTCTTGGGAATAAGCATAAATATGAATCTCTTCCAGTCGGTCAGCACTTCCAGCATTGCATCCATTTGTTGAGACATCTCAATCGATATTCTGTCAATTGCTGGAGCCTTGGTTTAAGCCCATGTCTTCAGTGCTGTTTGGACTTCTTCCTTCAATACTACCGGTTCCTGATCACATGTTACCTTCTAAAATAGTTGAATTTCGACCAAGTCTTTTTGGTATAGTAACTGTGTATTTCTTTCATCTTCTTTTGATGTTTCTTGTGTTGTTTAATATTTTCCCCATAGAATCCTTCAGTATTGCAACTGGAAGCTTGAATTTTGTCTTCAGTTCTTTCAGCTTGAGAAATGCTGAGCGTGTTCTTCCCTTTCGGTTGTCTATATCCAGCTTTTTGCATATGTCATCATAATACTTTATTTTGTCTTCTGGAGCCCTCCTTTGAAATCTTCTGTTCAACTCTTTTACTTCATCATTTTTTCCTTTTATTTAGCTGTTCGACATTCAAGAGCAAGTTTCAGAGTCTCTTCTGACATCCATTTAAGTCTTTTCTTTCTCTCCTATCTTTTCACCGACCTCTTCCTTTCTTCCTACATGATGTCCTTCCCCAACTCATTTGCTCTTCAGTCACTAATGTTCAACATGTCTAATCTATTTTTGAGATGGTCTCCAAATTCAGGTGGGATATACTCCAGGTCATAGTTTGGCCCTCATGGACTTGTTCTAATTTTCTTCAGTTTCAACTTGAACCTACAGATGAGTAATTGATGATCTGATCTGAAGTCGAACTCTGGCCTTGTTCTGACTGATAATATTGAGCTTTTTCATCATCTCTTTTCACAGATGTTGCCGATTTGATTCCAATATATTCCATCTGGTGAAGTCCATATAGTCACCATTTATGTTGGTGAAAAAAGTATTTGCAATGAAGAAGTCATCGGCCTTGCAAAATTCAATCATGCGATCTCTGGCAAGGCTTCTATCACCAAGGCCATATTTTCCAATTAGCGATCCCTCTTCCTTCGAACTTTTGCATTCCAATCTCCAGTAATTATCAGTTTGTTCTGATTGCATGTTTGATCAATTTCAGACTGCAGAAGTTGGTAAACAGCTTCAATTTCTTCATCTTTGGCCTTAGCAGTTGGTAGGTAAATTTGAATAAATAGTCGTATTAACTGGTCTTCCTTGTAGGTGTATGGATATTATCCTATCAGTGACAGCGTTGTACTTCAGGATAGATCCTAAAATGTTCTTTTTGACAATGAATGCAATGCCATTCCTCTTCAAGTTGTCATTCCCAGCAGAGTAGACCATATGATTGTGTTAGGGGACTCTGGAGGCTGAAGACATCTAATTAATTAGGAATCCAGCAGATATCAGGCCATTCCCAGTCACCTCCCCATCATGTCACTCTCATCCTATAAGTTGTTTTTCGGACCCTCCAGAGATCCTCAGAGGATTCTAGATCTAACTGGCTCAGAGTAGCCTAACATTAGCAGAGCAGATCACGATGACCACAAATGACCCTGAGCTGCCACACATGCTCAATAATACAAGAGAACTTATGCCAACGAACCAAAAGACTCATGCCAAGGATCCAAAATTACTGGAAGTGCATCATCGACAATAGCCAAGCCCATTTCAAAAGCATTTTGTCCATCGGTCCAAACGAATATGAATTAGTATAAATTGTACTCTGGCAGATTGGGCAACTCAATCTGAGGTCAATACCTCTGGGTTCCCCCTCGCTAGCCTGTGAAATACACTCTTTCTTCCTCTCAAAACCAGCGTCTGAGAGTTTGGCTTCTTGGAAGCTGGGCACGGACCCATTGATCCAGTTTCAATTGATTGATTCAAAACGACCAATACCAGTCCATTTCAGTTCACTAATGCCTGGGATATCAGTGTTTATGCATTCCATTTCATTCTTGACAGTTTCCAGTTTCCTGGATTCTTACTTTGTACATTCCACGTTCCGATTATTAATGGATGTTTGCAGCTGTTTCTCCTCATTTTGAGTTGTGCCATATCAGCAAATGAAGATCCCAAAAGCTTGACTCCATCCAAGTCATTAAGGTCTACTCTACTTTGTGGAGGCAGCTCTTTCCCATTTGTCTTTTGAGTGCCTTCCAACCTGGGGGTCTCATCTTCTGGCACTATATCAAAGTCCCGCTGTTATTCATAAGGTTTTCACTGGCTTATTCTTTTTAGAAGTGGACTGCTGGGTCCTTCTCCCTAGTCTGTCTTAGTCTGGAAGCTCAGCTGATGCCTGTGTGCCATGGGTGACCCTGCTGGTATTTGAATACTGGTGGCATAGCTTCCATCATCACAGCAACACACAAGCCCACACAGTATGACAAACTGACAGACGCATCTGTCTCATCTTAGCTACTTAGGATAGTTATAATTGTCATGGATTGAATTATGTCCCCCCAAAAATGCATGTATCAATTTGGCTGGGCCATATTACTAGTATTGAGTGATTTTCCTGTATGTTGTAAATTCTTTCTCTGTGATGTTAATGATGGAGAATGGGCAGCAGTTGCGTTAGTGATGCAGGACTTGATCTACAAAGTTGGATTGTGTCTTGAGGCAATCTCTTGAGATATAAAAGAAAGAAGGGAGCAGAGAGACAGGAGGACCTCATACCACCAAGAAAGCAGTCTGGGAGCAGAGAGTGTCCTTTGGATCCAGGGTCCGTTTATGGAGAAACTCCTAGTCTGGGGGAAGTCTGTTGAGAAGGCCAACAGAGACAGAAAGCCTTCCCCTGGAGGTGACACCCTGAATTTGGACTTTTAGCCCACTTTACTGTGAAGAAATAAATTTCTCTTTGTTAAAGCCATCCACTTGTGGTATTTCTGTTATAGCAGCACTAGATGACTAAAACAATAATATGTTCACTCCATTTATGAAAAGAAATCACCCCTAGCATTTCTTTTTTAACAAGAAATTAGGCCAAAAATTCTGCAATCACAGGACAGATGTGGCATGAAGCCAAGTTGACGCATTCATTTTTGTTCTTCCCAAGAACATCTTCAGTTGTCTGCACTTGAAAATGACAAAAGGTAAACAAATATCTCTGTGATTATAAAAATTTATATAGCTAATGTAGCTTTTATACCTGTCACATTGTGGCATTCAAATTAGTTTTCAGCAAATATTAACTGTTATGTCTCCCTATCCTGAAGTTATCTCCAGATTTGAAATATAAGACGTAGCTCTGAAAGGAGTGCTGATTATTGTAAGTGATGCATACGCCTGAGTATTCTGTAATCACTGAGAAAAATTATTTACATCTTACAAATTACAAAGGATGTCTGGAATATAGCACTATTCCCAAAAGCTTATTAATAAAACCAAAAGAGACATTTTTTTTTTTTCCTTTAAGAAATGTCACAAATAAAATATGATTCTATTTCTACAATAGTGTTTTGGTATCTGATAATCAGAATTATCTTATAAAATATTTTGTTAAAACAGTGTGTGAAAGATGATCTTATTAAATGATGAGATTAAAATCTTTCTAATAGCCTACTCCTATTGCTAACCAAAGGGTCAGCAGTTCGAATCTGCCAGGCGCTCCTTGGAAACTCTATGGGGCAGTTCTACTCTGTCCTATAGGGTCACTATGAGTTGGAATCAACTCGATGGCACTGGGTTTTGGGGTTTTATATTGGAAGGAGTTGGAAACTGTGACTGCAATTTTAAAATTTCCAGAATGTAAGGTAAGTGTGAATCATCCTGAATATAACAGGAAGTGCAGAGGTCAAATGAGAGTTGAAGGACACATGCCCTGACCATGTGCATTGACGTTAAAATAGATGTCAACAATTGAGTTGGCTAAATAAGACATATTTGTGAACCAGATTTTAACTTCTGATTTAGAAAGACCTGGGTTGAAATTTCAGTTTGACAGCCATGAAACCTCTGAAAAGTTATCAAATATTTTTGAGGCACAATGACAGCTGTAAAATAGCTTGTTATATGTTACTATATAACAATAACATAAATTAGTAAAGGTTATTTAAAATGATGTACAATTATAAGAAAGCTTTAATTTTAGTATGGATTAAGGTGTAACATAGAAAGGCACAAAGGACAACAAATAGCTAAACACAATAGAAGAGGAAAAGAAAACAAAATATTGTCCCCTCGTTAAAGAGGAAGCCAATTTTAGGCAATATAAGAAAAACTGGCCATAAATGAATTTCTCTTTAACACTTCCGTAGTTCCCAAAGTGTTTAATTATGAAATATAGCTAGATAGCAAACTGCAATGGTTAAACTTCAAATGTGGTAGGAGTACATCTTCATTTTAAAAATTCTGTGACCCTGCATCATATTATACATGCTAAATTATTGACAGATTAATCCTAACCACAATATATTTGGCATTAAAAAAAAAAACCAAAAGGTCTTAAACAATAGCAAGCAGCCATCTAAGATGCATCAATTGGTCTCGACCCACCTGGACCAGAGGAGAATGAAGAACATCAAAGATACAAGGTAATTATGAGCCCAAGAGACAGAAAGGCCACAGAAAGTAGAAACTACATCAGCCTGAAACCAGAAGAACTAGCTGGGGCCTGGCTACAACCGATGACTGCCCTGATAGGGAACAAAACAGAGAACCCCTGAGGGAGCAGGAGAGCAGTGGGATGAAGACCTCAAATTCTCGTAAAAAGACCAGACTTAATCATCTGACTGAGACTAGAAGGACCCCAGAGGTCATGGTCCCCAGATCTTCTATTAGCCTAAGACAGGTACCATTCCCAAAGCCAACTCTTCAGACAGGGATTGGACTGGACTATGGGATAGAAAATGATACTGGTGAGGCGTGAACCTCTTGGATCAAGTAGACACATGAGAATATGTGGGCAGCTCCTGTCTGGATGGGAGATGAGAGGGCAGAGAGGGTCAGAAGCTGACAAAATGGACAGGAAAATAGAGTAGAAAGAAGGAGTGTGTTGTCTCATTAAGGTGAGAGCAACTAGGAGTGATATAGCAAGGTGTATATAAATTTTTGTATGAGAGACTGACTTGATTTGGAAACTTTCACTTAAAGCAAAAAAAAAAAAAAAAACCCAAAATCAAACCCACTGCTGTCAAGTCGATTCCAACTCATAGAGATCCTATAGAACAGAACAGAACTGTCCCATAGGGTTTCCAAGGCCGTAATCTTTACGGAAGCACAGTCACTTTTTCCTCCTACAGAGCAGCTGGGTTTGAATGGTCAACCTTTTGGTTAGTAGCCAAGTGCTTAACTACTAAGCTTGCAAGGTTCCTATTTGGCATTTAATCTGTTTAATTCACAGCTAAGAGAAGATGGAAAGAACTTGGAAAGCTTCTACCAAAGCACCTCTAAAATGCTTACAACATTCAGACATAAGATCTAAACGGAAAGGTTAAAAGTACTCGAGTTATTGAACTAGTAGTCAAGTGAATGACTTGAAAACTCCCTTTAAGTGTATGAAGGGCCCTTACATAGTATCTCTCTGTACCAAGGAAGGCACGAGAGACTTAATCTAAGCGTGTAGGATTTAGGTCAGATAAAACGAAGAATTTATGGATGGTAAGAGTTGTTTTTTAAGAGTTGTTTAACACAGATATGTATCATAGATTCTTTTCTGGAAACATGAAGACTGAAAAGCTTGACTGTTTAACATCACAGACTCTTAAGGCAAATTACAGACGTTGGAACCTGCCTCTTATCTGTGTAAAAAGCCTTTAACATTTCTGTGTCTCAGTTTCCTCATCTGTAAAACTGAAGTAACGATCAAATTGTTGTGAATAGCAAATTCACATAAAAGCCCTAGACTAGGTCCTGTCTACTCTCTAGGGGTCCATTAAATATTATTGTCTTCTTCTACGGGTAACACATTTTGTGCCTGGGGGCTACATGGAGTGGTAGAAAAAGTTACAGCGACAATTCAGAAATAGTTCAAATGGTTGAAAAAACTTACACACTAGCGGAGAAGGGGGACCTAGACATATTTACAAGTCACCTGAGAGGGAACCTGGGGGCTGGTGCTGAGGGTGGGTTGAATATGAAAGTGGATTGACATGGCTGCCATCATTCAGTTGGTGAGTTAGAAGTTCTGTTTCATGTACTGTAGAATCTTGAGGAAGAGTGGGATTTCAGAGTGCAGAGGGTCAACAGTGGACTCCTGCTTTACCTAGCCTTGACATATTTGCTTTTAGCATGTTACAACTTGCTATACTCTACCTTGGTCTGTTCGAGTGAGTTTTTAGAAGTTTGGTTACCCGAATAATTTCTCAGTGTGTATTTGAGTGCGGTATTTGATTTTTTTCCAAGAGCTATCCAAGCCTTGATACCAGAACTGATATTCAGTTCTGATAGTCACTGTAGTCCACCACCTCTACATAGACTACATAGATTTCAATCCTTTCTCTCATGTTTAACTTTTAAAATAAATGTTAAATATTAGATACTATATCATCTAATCCATAAAAATACAGACATTTTTCCACTTCTTATGTACTTTATAATTAATTACTAGAGGTAGGCACAGTCTAAAAAATAATCTTTATGAGAACCAAGATATTAAAAGTAAAATATTTTTAACTGTCTTTTCCTGTTGCCATGTTCATATCAACTCTCAAAATCAAATAAAATTCATATCCATTGTTGGTATACTAGGCATTTAATAAATGCCTAGGCATATCTAAAAATGTCAGTACACAATTTGTACTAGATCATGTATAGAGAAAACCTAATACAAAACCTAATACTATTATTAAACCTTTATTAATAGGAAATGATTTATTGTTTGAATATACAACTGAAGTAAACAATCCCAGAAACACACCAATGAGTCTGTGATTTGGACCATAGCTGAATTGGAGGTTACAGTTCCTGTTTCAAGGTATGGTGCAACCTGGACCATATATTAAAATGTGTTGGATAGAACTGAAGCTAGTAAACCCTGATTTTTCACCCAAGAAAAAGCTATTTTCTAAGTATTATACTGTGAAATTTGTTTACAGCCAAGAAAAAGAAAAAATGATTTACCAACTGAATAAGCCAGGGCAATCTTAGTGTATGTGCATTCTTAATGCTTAATACAAGAATGGACTACATCTTTGAATTGGAGCTAGGGATGACTTTTTTTTTTTTTTTAATGTAATGCATCTTCATAAACAATGAGGCTAAATGTGGAAGAAAGAATGAAAGCCTAATTGTCACTCTTCAGTCTCATATCTTTGCTCTGCCTTGAGATCTAGTTCAACTTAGAAAATAGCTTTTCAGAAGAATAAATATGCAAGGTATAATAGGAAATACAACTTGAACTTTACACTGCTTACATAGCAAATATAGAGAAAAATGTATTACAGTCAGTCCCCAAATTACTAACAAGTTCCATTCCTAAGTGTGTCTTTAAGTCAAATATGTACATAAATTGGAACAAGTAGGTATGGTTCCTATCTAAAGTCAGTCAAATGTTTGTCTTAGTATATAGTAAGAGTGTACTTTTCTATGCATTAAAAAAATGCTCAAGAAACACTTCCAGATACGCTAAAACATCTTTAACATAATAATACAGTAATAATAACAATAGTAATGTTTTGATGCTCATTGCAAAGTAGCACTCATTTGTTATTACGAACCACTGCATATAACTTGAATTTTTAATATAATAGGCTTCCTGGGGGTTGGTTTGTAACTACAGGTTGTACTTAAGTTGGAAGTTCATAACCTGGGAACTGCTTGTATAAGCATTAAAGTGGAAAAGATTCCAAATATATTTTGGCTAGCCCCCAAAATAATTCTTATCTCGGTTTGTCCAAGGCTTGTAACTATTTTCCATAGTAAAGAGGATGTATACCACAATAATCATATTGTCATGGGTCATCATTAACAATAATAATAATAAACAATAATAAATGGATGTGCTTGATTTTTTTTTTCTGCAGCAAAATAATTGATATAAAGCTTCTAAAATCCAAATCTATGTCTAAATATACTGAGAAATTTCTAAGCATTGGTACCTAAAATATAAAATGCTTAAAACACTACTATAAATTGGAACACAGCTTGGTTTCTTAAGTGTCACTAAACACCAATGGCCACAAAGTAGAATATAGGCACCCTAGGGTGTGCACAACAGTATTCTTTGAGCTGATGAAAGAAAATGTTAGAAGTTATATATTTATTGTTTTAGCTTAAAAAAAAAGGTAGAAATGAAGTTAAGATTTACTAATAGTAACATGTAGACAGATGCTGGTGTCCTCACTCAGTGGGTGCTAGACAGACATGTGTCATGCACAGTATGCGAGGAATCCTGAGGGAGAAGTCGGAGCTGCCGAGTCAAGGATGACAGTGAAGCTACTGCCTCACTGTCGCTTGACATGTTTGCCTTCAGGATATTGCAATTTGCTAATGTTTACATGGATGAGACTACTTAAGTGACTTTATATATTCTATATTATTTTAATTAAACTAAATCTAATAAAATACACAATGGTTGAAAAAGTTCTTCAAAGCCACTACTATTGAGGAAACACTAATAAGGCAAGTACAGGAAAGCCACAAGAGAATGGCTGAGCTGAGACTTCCACTAGTACAAGTTCTTTCCCCACATTATGGATAGAAACAGTGATGAACTAATCGACACGATAAAAACAAACAAACAAAAAAAACCCATTGCCATGGAGTCAATTCCGACTCATAGCAACCCTACAGGACAGGGTAGAACTGCCCCATAGGGTTTCCAAGGAGCACCTGGTGAATTCAAAATGCTGACCTTTTGGTTAGCAGCTATAGCTCTTAACCACTAGGCCACCAGCGTTTCATGACAAGACTTTGGTAAAAAATTCACTAATATCAAGTGTTATGCATTGAATTTTGTCCCACCAAAATATGTGTCAACTTGGCTAGGCCATGATTCCCAGTATTGTGTGGTTGTCCTCCATTTTGTAATTATCCTATGTGTTGTAAATCCTACCCTCTATGATGTTAATGAGGCAGGATTGGAGGCAGCAATATTAAGGCAGGACACAATTTACAGGATTAGGTTATATCTTGAGGCAATCTCTTTTGAGATATAAAAGATAGAAGTGAGCAGAGAGGAGAGGGTTCTCATACTACCAAGAAAGAAGAGTCAGGGGCATAGTGCATGCTTGGTACCCGGGGTCCCTGGGCTGAGAAACTCCTAGAACCAGGGAAGATTTATGACAATGACCTTTCCCTAGAGAGCCAACAGAGAGAGAAAGCCTTTCTCTGGAGCTGACACCCTGAATTCAGACTTCTAGCCTCCTACACTGTGAGAGAATAAATTTCTATTTGTTAAAGCCATCCACTTGTGGTTTTTGTTATAGCAGCACTAGATAAGTAGGGCATCAAACAAACTAAAAATATTGATTTATCTCCACTGTCATTAATGACGAACTTCTCTCAGTAAGTTCTAATACTAGAAGTGCACTTATGTAATTTATAACAAAAACAGTAACTTTTTTTAATAATGGGGAGTGAAATTTAAATCTGGAGAGCACTGTGCAAGTGGGCAACTGGCCAGATGCTTTATATGAAGTTAGACATTTTATCAGTCTTAAATAATAAATTTTCTTGCCCTACATTTCTTATATTAATGGCATATAACAACAACAATGGTATACACCCATCTTCGCTGAGAGTAGTCAATTCCATTATAATGAGGTATATAATTCAAATATAGTGTATCCAACTTTTATACTAATTTGATCATTGAGGCATTGAAATAATACACTATATTAATTTACTTTATATGGAAAATTTGAGATAGTATGAATAGCCTCTCCTCAAAAAAAAAAAAGAAAAGAAATCAAGAATCTTATAGTTTCAAAACTGGCCAATTATATCAGTTGTTACTGTGTTTAGACAAATGGTACTACTGATAGTTTTGAGTACACTATACTTTTGGTTACAGATGGGGGGCTTCCCTAAGTGATTTTGGGGTTATTTTAACACAAATATAACCTAAACTTATTTTACAGTTATAAAATGTTAACCAAAGTTCATAAGTGATGACTTTATTCATGGTTCTGAAAAAGGTGCCCCCAAATCAATAACATTGATTAACTGTGATAAAACGCTTTGAAGAAAACCAAATGCGTAAAATATTAAAGATAATGCTGAGAAAATAAAACACGGCATTAAGGCAAATGATTCTATAATTATTATATATTTAGATGTTTTGAGAATGTAGTCTCCTGATTTTCATTTATTCCTATGGGAAAATTAGAGAATTATGAGAGTATTTAATTATGTGAGATCTTCAAAAACATTCAGATGAAACATTACTGCCCCGTAATCCCCAAATGTCAATATACATGTGGTTTTTTAATAGAGTTACCAATTGTGTTTGAATTGATTAAAATCAGAATTTGCTATTAACTGCTAGGTATTCATAAGTGTAACAGTGGGAACTTGTAGCCTATGAAATTTGGAAAACTATTAAAAAGTTGGCCCTGCATAATTCAGTAGTTAAAATTGTATGGGGTCATTTCTGTCTGTCAAATTAGGTCTCAATGATTCTTTCCACCATAGCCAAGAATTATCCATCTTCAAGGAAACACACATTATTTACAGTCCTGCCCCAAATTCGTGGACATACTTCTGTTTATCCAGCAAAAAGTGCTGGTAGAAAAAGGCAAATTATCAATTCCGGAATTAGTTTCCCACTTGCAGCTATGCTTTTAAGGTTGGTCATTTAATCCAGGTTCTTTGACTTCATCCAAATATTGTTACTTCCTGGACAAGTAACAGTATATTTCTTAAATTTTGACATATTGTATACTTCACAAGAAAAAGAATAAGGATATCAATATTCTCTTTTAGTGATTCCTGAGAGGAAGTAACAGGCGTTATACTAGCAATCATTTCTCTTATTAATAAGAGGAGTTAGAAATCTTGGATAAATAAAAAAAACACCCAGTGCCGTCGAGTCAATTCCGACTTAAATCAACCCTATAGGACAAATAAGTTCCCTAATTTTTCTCTATAAACGCATAAGATAATCCATTCAAAACTTGAGTTCAGTGAATCCACTAACTTTTTCTGGGAAATTTTTTTTCAAGAAATAAATTCTCTTTGTGATTATAGGTAGTTTTAGTTAAAGGGCTTGTCACAATCCAAAATGGCTATACTGGATGTGATATTTTAAAGATAACATATACAACACAGAATTTCTCCTCTGTCTTTTTCAATACTACATTGTGATATTTAAATTCGAAAAAACTACAATTAAACCTTGTCTAAATATTTTAAGTTATTTAGGAAAAGCCTTTTAAATTAGGGGCATCTTTCTTCCCCCCAAGTGTGTTTATTTATACCCAAGAGTTAATTTCACATTTTGAATTACCTAAATTTAAAAGATGTCTAAACAAAAGAAAATAAATTTGAATTATTTCAAAGACATGGGCTATATCTGTCTTTTTTTCATTACTACGTCCCTAATGCCTAGAATAGTACTTAGTCAGAAGTTATTAGTTCAGTCCACTAATATCAATTGAGTCTAATCAATATTTATTGGTTACACCCCACCACCAGCCACAGTCAACTACTTGGTGGTCTTCCTGCTCACCCTCTTTGGCATTTTGGTACTGGCCTCCATTGTTGGTCTGGTCATTACTTCAAAGACCATTTCCTGGTTTGGCCACTGCAGAATCTCCCAGGAGATGCTGGAGCTTTCTGGGTCAAGGCCTTAGCCTACCCCAGGGTCCTCCAGGAGATCCAACAGCCTGCCTCACCCTCCCCACCCCCAGGCCAATGAGGGGCCGCTGTTGTCGCCCTTAGGCCCATGCCTTCCCACCCAGTGCAGCCAGGTCCCAGAGCCTGGCTTGCCCCAGAGGCCCCACACCTTCACTGGTAGATCCCACTTCCCCAAAGGCTCTGAGTCACCGACTAGCAGCCAGACCTGGCCTGGCCACCATCCCATAACACGCTGATCTGAGACTGACCTGGGCTGGCTGCCTTGCCCCCAGCAGTCGCCATCCCCACCTCTGATCCCTGATCAGCCTCTGCTCCCACCTCCTTCTCCTGCGGGCTCTACTCTGGGTCTCCATCTCCTCCCCCTGAATGACTTTCTAGAAATAAAAGCAATTTTTTGTACAAAAAAAATCAATAAGTATTAGCAGACTCAATAAATATTAAAAAAAAAAAAAAATTTTTTTTTTATTAGTGGACTTAAATTAATATTAGCGGACTGAATTAAAAAAAAAAAGATTATTGTAAACGAATCTAGTTGGTACATGACCTTGGAGAATGTACACTCTTTCTGGGCCACATATCCTAAAAACTGAAAAAATGGTTGAAATTAGAATACTTTGAGGTTATAGTTCTCTATGTCAAGAAATTTGGAAGACAGCTACCTGGCCAACTGATTAGAAGAGCTCCATATTTGTGCCCATTCAAAAGAAAGATAATCCAACAGAATGCAGAAATTATCAAACAATATCATTAATTTTTTTCATTAATAACACACAAAAGTAAAATTTTCCTGAAGATCATTAAAAAAAACAGTTAGAGCAGTACATTCACACCTAACTGCAAGAAGTTCAAGCTGAATTCAGAAGAGGATATGGAACTAGAGAGATTATTGCTGATGTCAGATGGATCTTGGCTACAAGCAAAGAATACCAAAAAGAGGCTTACCTGTGTTTTATTGACTGCAAAGGTATTCGATTGTGTGGATCACAACAAATTATGGATAACATTATGAAGAATGGGAATTCCAAAACATTTAAGTGTACTCATGAGGAAACTGTACATAGACCAAGAGGCAGTTGTTCAAACAGAACAAGGTGATACTGCGTGGCTTCAAATCAGGAAAGGTATGCACCAGGATTGTATTGTTTCACCATACTTATTTAGTCTGTATGCTGCGCAAATAATCTGAGACACCAGACTATATGAAGAAGAATGTGATATCATGATTGGAGGAAGACTCATTAACAACCTACGATGTGCAGATAATACAACCTTGCTTGCTGAAAGTGAAGAAGACTTGAAGCACTCACAGATGATCAAAGACTACAGCCTTCAGTATGGATTACGCCTCAACAGAAAGAAAATCAAAATCCTCACAAGTGAACCAATAAACAACATCATGATAAATGGAGAAAAGATTGAAGTTGTTAAGAATTTCATTTTACTTGGATCCACAGTCAATACCCATGTAAGTGCAGTCAAGAAATCAAATGACATGTTGCATGGGCAAATCTGCTGCAAAAGGCCTCTTTAACGTGTTGAAAAGCAAAGATGTAACTTTGAGGACTAGGGTATGCCTGACTCAAGCCAGGGAGTTAAGAGTTCAGGCTGCTAACCAAAAGGTCTGTTGTATATAGGGTGACTATGAATCGGAACTGACTCCATGGCGCCTAATAACAACAACATGGATGTAAAGGCAGTGTGCAAAATTTAAAGAGCACAGAGTAGGTAACATTACCTTTACCCATGATGTCATTTTGAACATGTACTTTATATAACTTGCCTCTGTATTTATATTTCCTTTCTCACTTTCACTTTCTTCCCCTAGAATTTTAGTTGTGCTTGTAAATCTCTTAAAAAATAAAAAGTTAGACTTCTTTTTGTGCCTAGAGAAATGATGTTAAAAAAAAGTATGTCTTAATAAATAGATAATCTCTTAAATCTTTGCCTTCTTAGCTGTACTGACAGACTCACACCATACAGCATGAATGAAGGACTTGGATCATACGCACACAGACACACACACACAGAATCAAAGCACAGCAGCTTTGCATAATGGTTCCAGAGGAGATCTGTACGCCACCAATTGTGAAAGATTGATATTTAAAAAAGGAAAAAAAGAAAAATACTCTTAGTGCCTGTAGAACTTTGAAGGAAAAAGAAATTAAAACATAGCTATGTTTTTAAACAAGTCATTTGATAGGAGCAAAGGAGACTTAAAAAATTTTTCCAGATATTTCTAAGCTAGCGTTATGTTTATGAAACTTAGTTTAGTTGTACTCTGCACTAACCTTTAACGTTTTGTGCAGTTTTAAGTAGCATAAGTAATTATTCTTAGTGTGCTTTAGTTTTTGTTACTTATTAAGAAAAAAATTTTTTTTTCAATATTGCAAAATAACACACACTTGGTAATTCAATAGCATATTTCATTGGTACTTGATGAATGTACTACATGTAAGAATCTACGCAGCTTTAACAGTATGTCTAAAGAAACACGTACATGTCCCAATAATAATATTTAAATGAATGATAATGCTTTCACAATTGAAGAAAATGAAATTCAGAAGGCTTAAATGAATTGCCAACTTTCCACAGAGGGCAAATGGCTGAGGTGGGATTTGAACCCAATCTATCACTAATGCCAATGCTTCATTCATTCAGACTGTACTGCCTCACACATAATGGTAATGTACTTTGTCAAATAAAACCTCTGAAAATACTCCTGGCTATTTCAAGTTTGGAGCCCTGGTGGCACAGTGGTTAAGAGCTCAGCTGCCAACTAAAAGGTAGGTAGTTAGAATCCACCCGTCAATCCTTGGAAACACTATGGGGCAGTTCTACTCAGTCCTGTAGGGTCACTATGAGTCAGAATGGACTTAACGGTAACAGGTTGTTTTGTTTGTTTATTTGTTTGGTTATTTCAAGTTCTATGTTCATCCAAGACATAAAATCACTAATAATTTGACTTACTGGATAAAAAGACATATGTAAAATAACATTTATTAGTCACAGTAGTCATTTTTATCTAAAAAATCATACTGAGGGCAAAAAAGTTATCAAAAGTAAGTTGACATTTCTTAGCAGTGGTTGAACAGTTTAATTAGTTATATTATTAATAATACCACAATGTATTCAGATGGGGCTCTGGTGGTGCAGTGGTTAAGATCTCGGCTGCTAACCAAAAGGATGACAGTTTGAATTCCCCAGCTGCTCTTTGGAAACCCTATGGGGCAGTTCTACTCTGTCCTATAGGATTGCTATGAGTCAGAATTTAGATAGTACTTACTTAGTACAATGTATTTTTTCTATTTATCTTAATAACCACATAAAATATACTGCCCACTTAAAAATAATAATAAATAAGTAAATTAATTCTCAGAGTGATTGAACAATTTGTCAAATACCTGAAATCTAATTAGTATCATATCTGAGCCTCTTGATTAAGAGCTTTGTTTCTCTCCCTTAAGTGATTCTTAACCTGGGTGTCTGAGAATTCCTGAAATTGTATAATTGTGTGTGTACTGTTAAGAAAGAGACTTCAGAGCTTTCAACAAAATTTCAATTATCTTGATAATTTAAAACTCTTAAACAACACAAATGATAAAAATAATACATTAGGTTTATATATGTTCAGTTGTTTATTTAGCTTATTACACTCACAATAAAAATGGTATGTGACTAGTATTTCTTCAGTATTCTAGAGAGACAAAGAATTGTAAATAAAATCTATTGAAATCTGAAGACTACTCTGAGCATCATTTAACCATGGATATTCAGGGTCTGAGGAACCCTAGTAGTGCAGTGGTTAAAGCACTTGGCTGCTACTCGAAAAGTCAGTGGTTTGAGCCCACCAGCTGCTCCAGGACAAAGATGTGGCTATCTTCTTCCATAAAGATTTACAGCCTTGTAAACCCTATGGGGCAGTTCTACTCTGTCCTATAGGGTCACTACAAGTAGGAAGTGACTCAGCATGAGTGGTTATTTAATGTCTGAGACATTCAAGTAACGAACAGCCTACACCTTGCTGTTGTTGTTGTTAGGTGCCATCAAGTCGGTTCCGACTCATAGCAACCCTATGCACAACAGAATGAACGCTGCCCAGTCCTGTACCATCCTCACAATTGTTGCTATGGTTGAGCCCACTGGTGCAGCCACTGTGTCAAGCCATTTCATTGAGGGCCTTCCTCTTTTTCGCTGATCCTCTACTTTACCCAGCATGATGTCCTTCTTTAGGGACTGATTCCTCCTGATAACATATGCAAAGTATGTGAGATGTAGTCTTGCCATCCTTGCTTCCAAGGACCATCTGATTGTACTTCTTCCAAGACAGATTTGCTCATCCTTTTGGCAGTCAGTGGTATATTCAATATTCTTTGCCAACACCACAATTCAAAGGTGTCAGTTCTTCTGCCTTCCTTATTCATTGTCCAGCCTTCGCATGCATAGGAGGCAACTGAAAATACCATCGCCTGGGTAGGCCACCTTTGTCCTCTAGGTGACATCTTTGCTTTTTAACACTTTAAAGACATTTCTTGCAGCTAATTTGCCCAATGCAACGCATCTTTTGATTTCTTGACTGCTGCTTCCATGGGTGTTGATTGTGGATCCAAGTAAAATGAAATCCTCGATAATTTCAGTCTTCTTTCCCTTTATCATGATGTTGCTTATTGTTCCACTTGTGAGAATTCTGGTTTCCTTTATGTTGAGGTATAATTCACACTGAAGGCTGTGGTCTTTGATCTTCATCAGTAAGTGCTTCAAGTTCTCTTCACTTTCAGAAAGCAAGGTTGTATCATCTGCCTAACATAGGTTGTTAACGAGTCTTCCTCCAATCCTGATGCCCTGTTCTTCTTCATATAGTTCAGCTTCTCAGATATTTGCTCAGCATACAGGTTAAATAGGTATAGTGAAAGGATACTACTCTGACACACACCTTTCCTGACTTTAAACCATGCAGTATCCTTTTTTTCTGTTTGAATAACTGACTCTTGATTCATGTACAGATTTCTCATAGCACAATTAAGTGTTGGGGATTCCCATTTCCACAATGTTATTCATAATTTGTTATGACCCACACAGTCGAATGCCTTAGCATAGTCAATAAAACACAAATAAACATCTTTCTGGTACCAGAAAGATGTTTATTTGTGTTTTATTGATTTTTTTTTTTTTTTCCGGTATCCTCTGCTTTCAGCCAGGATACATCTGACATCAGGAATGATATTGCTGGCTCCACCTCCTCTTATAAATCCAGCTTCAATTTTTGGCAGTTCCCTGTCGATATACTGCTGCAGCTGCTTTTGAATGATCTTCAGCAAAATTTGGCTGGCCTGTGATATTAATGATATTGTTTGATAATTTCTGCATTCGGTTGGATCACCTTTCTCAGGAATAGGCATAAATATGGATCTCTTCCAGTCAGTTGACCAGGTAGCTGTCTTGCAAATTTCTTGGCATAGACAAGTGAGTACTTCCTTACGTAGGCTGAATTCGGTCTTAGAGTCCTTTACCAAAGCCCTCTTATGCACAGTGGGGACATCTGAAGACACTACGCTGGAAGAAAGGGCTGTTCTTCTACACGGCTGATGATCGTGTTCTTAGGCAATGTTGCCATGGAATTGGCGGACATTCTATTCTGAAATGAATAAAACACAATCCCATACCAACCCTACTGAGAGTAGACTCTCTTTTGTTTCCTTCTCATCCCCTCCTTATGTGCGTCAACTGAAGTTCTCTCCAGGTTTCTGTTGCACATCAGATCCTGAGAAGCCTAAAGCAGTTGCTCTCAAAAATTTGTTATTGTTGGGTGTCTTCAAAAATGTTCTGACTCACGGCCACCCTATGTACAACAGAACAAAACACTGCCTGGTCCTGTGCCATCCTTACAATCATTGTCATCCTTGAGCCTATTGTTGCAGCCACTGTGTCAATTCATCTCACTGAAGGTCTTCCTTTTTTTCACTGACCATCTGCTTTACCAAGCATGATGTCCTTCTCCAAGGGATGGTCCCTCCTGATAACATATCCAAAATACGTGAGACAAAGTCTCACCATCCTCATTGGTAAGGAACATTCTGGCTGTATGTCTTTCAAGACAGATTTGTTCCTTCTTTTGGCAGTTCATGGTATATTCAATATTCTTCTCCAATACCATAATTCAAAGGCATTAATTCTTCTTCAGTTTTCCCTCTCTCAAAAATATCAATGCCTAATGCCCGAGATAAATTATATCAGAATCCTCCTCTCCTCTCCCCAGAGAAATAGTCCTGCATCAGCATTTGGAAAAGTCTTCCCCAGGTGATTTTAATGGGCACGAAGGTTAGGAATCACTGGCCTAGAGTTTCTCTGTTCATTAAGGCCACCCTGGGTGGGTAAAATCTCATGAGAGGTCATTAGTACATATATAGTATTGACTGAGTATCATTCCCAAATAGGAATTTTAAAAGTCTCTAGTTAAATATCACTGCTTCAGGTGCCAGCAACTGGCTAAGGTAGTTAACAATGGACTCATCCCTCTCTAGGAATTTGTAAAGCTCTCACGAGCTCACCACATTGCCATGATCACAGGTTGCATGACCTGCATGTACCATTGAACTTTTGTAAAGGTTCTAGGAACACTATTTTGGATGAAAAAAAAAAAGGAAACTCCCTGTATTTCATGTAGAGCCATTTGTTTAAAAAATTAAATATTGTACAAAATGTAGAAGCCTATTGCACGTCTGTTCTATCTTATCTATTTTCTTGCTTTTTTTTTTTTTAATCAGTGTCATAAGTCTCTCCTCCTACAAGGTAAAATAACTATGTTAACTTGTTAGCTCTTTTGTTGTCTGTTTATCAAAAGACATGAATGACACTTAGGATTTGAGAGCATGCAAATTATTTCTTAATCTTTATATATTCCCTGAGTTGTCAATCAGTCTTAAGACATGAAAAGGGAGGAAAAAGCATTATTCTTAAAAAATCAGCACAGCTGATAAATGCATTTTCAGCAATACTATTTTTTTTTTCAGTGAATATCATTCACATTGTCCACTATAGAAATAAATTATCCCTAGGGCATTCCCGTCTAACTATTCTAGTTTTAGCCACATCACTTTCTGTAACTGCTGAGATTAATGCAGCTTTTTAACCATCTTTAAGCAAGAATATTCAGATGCTTTAGCAGCTGCCCGGCTTCTTAAGAACTCACTAATCCTTTAATCTCCAGACACTTTTTTTTTTTCATAAAAGATTCACAAGCAAAACAAATGCAATATGGATCAAAAAATTTAATCAGAATGCTCAAAATGCAATTACATTCATCAGGGTGTTCTGTTAGGCTGGGTATTAAATCTGGGCTTTATTCAATATCCTCCTTTTATTATAACACAATATTTTTCCACTCTGTAAACCATCTCATCCCTAGGCTAATGTCCTCTCTGCCTAAATATTAAAAAGAGAGAGCAGTATAAAAAATGAGCAGGAGAAATATACCACTTATTTCAATGAAAAAAAGTTCAAATCAGACTCTTGCTGAAATCTTGTCTTATAAATGACCTAGTAATTTGACCACCTGGAATTTTAAAGTTACACTTTCAAACAGTAGCAACAGGATGATTCTCTTACATCAAATGTCAAATGCATATCCGCCTACACGACTTCCCATTTGGGTAAAAAATATTGGAGATTTGAATCTGAAATTAGTAGACTATTGTTCCTAATCCAGTATGTACAAAGCTGAAGGTTTCTTCATGCAAGCAGAGTAGCCCCAAAAGTAAACAAACAAACAAAAATGCATCTTGGTTCTCCAATTCTGTATTTCAAATCTAATAACATTCAACTGTAACAATAGCTTTGAAATAAAGAGCTGTCCAGCACAGCATTGTTTGAAACAGCTGGGTGCTTCTTTTAAATCTATATCCAAGCTATAACATTGGTGTTGGAGTTTTGTAAGACATATGGAAGTCAAAAAAATCGAGGGAGTTTAGGTAGTTCCCCTGACAAATGCCATCCATGGGGTAAGGAAAACTTACTCAAATATGCAGATGCACTAAGATCTTAAGTTTCACTTAATATTTAATGGATTGTTTGTAAAATTCATAAATGGCCCAATTACACATTAAGCCAATTTGCCCTGCTTTTTATCCCAAAATGAGCTTCTGAATAGGAAAAAAAAAAACTAAATTTAACTTTTCAAATTCCAATTTTTCTAAATTAGCTGAAGAAACAATTAACTAAACAACATGTTATTATTTTCCTTTAGTCAATAATCAAGCAATTATTGCAGTTATGTTAAAAATATTATATATACACACGTGTGTATACATATACATACATATACATATATATAAAGAATTCATTTGTCACTTGCTATGGATTCAACTGAGCTCATATGAAGTCACCTAAGGTCCACCAAGGAGATTAAAGGTTTCATGTGGTCCAATGTATGACAGGTTGTATATTCTCTGACAAGTTGTATATTGTATGACAGGCTGTATATTCTCTAAAGTCTAGAAAATTGCTACAAGTAAAGATAATACACTACCACTGCTCCTATCACTGATAATTATAGCAATTACAGCTCTCAACTTTTGAGTCCTTCCTATGCCAGGCACTGTACTAAGTTCTCAACATATATTATCTTATTAAATCTTCATAATATCATTAGGACCTTGTTTACTGTGCATTTTAAAATTCTCTCACCTAGACTCCTTTGCCTAACTTTCATATGTTGTTTTGATTAGTGGATGTCAACACAAACTGACCCCATGTGACATGATAGGACTGTCCCATAGGGTTTTCTAGTCTGTAATCTTTACAAAAGCAGATAACCAGGTCTTTCTCCAGCACAGCTACTGAGTAGGTTCAAAATGCCAAGCTTTTGGTTAGCAGCTGAGCGCTTAACCGTTGCTCCATCAGGGCTCCTTAACTTGGATACAACAATAACTCATGTTAAAGATAAGAAAACTAAGAAATAGAGATGTTATATAATTTGCTCATGTTCACATGGCAAGTAAGGGACAGAGCTGAGCTTCAAATCCAAGAAGTCTGACTTAAGAGCCCAAGCTTTTATTCTCCAGACTGATGCTGCTTTCCAAATTCAGCCTACACCCTGGATTTGATTCCCTAATTAAACCTATTTTTCACAAGGTATTTTAAAACACAGAGCTTGAAATTTTCTCTCCCTGATATTAGGCTCAACAAGTAAAACATCTGGGAACTCTGCTCTTGGCTAAAGCGGATCCATTTCTTGGTTCAGAGGACATAATACTTTATGTGTGAGGTAGGCCATGGCTAGGAATGACATAGCCTGGATGGTGCAGAAAAATCTAGAACAAAAAACCTGTATGGCAAGAATTCTCCCTTACATGGAAATTAAAATTGAACTTGAATCATGACTTGGCCCCTAATTTAGTCCTGTGTTTCTGGCCTTGTGGGCTCTTCAACTCTCTTAAGGCTGCCCTGACCATCTTACTCAGGGAGCGCCTCTTTAGGAACTTGGGAGCAAATGGGAAGCAGCATCTATTCATTTCTGTCCTTGGATATTTTTGTTCTGCTCGCAGGCTGGTTCAGAGATAAACTTAAGGGAGAGCAATCTTGAACATGATCAAAGTTGTCAGTCTTACCATACTACGAACATACACTTGCTCTTTGTGGTCAATCTTGACACACAGAAGTATTAGAGAAGAATCAAGTGGAATAGGGATTAGGTACCTGGATATCATCTAACAAAGTAGAATCTTTCTAGAGAGTCCAAATATATAGGGCAGGAGAGAATAAAGCATGAGTAACAAATTGGAATGCAGCAAAGTAAAATAGCAATTTACTGGCTTACTAGGAGATGCTCAGCTGAGCTTAGGCATTTGCTACATTTTAGTCTTTGTAGTAAATAAAATTACCTCCAAAAAAGTTATTGGTATGTAATTGAGAAAACCACATATAAAATTATTTTTCTCAGCAGGTAATGGTTCAAATTTCTCTATAAGCTAATGACTAGCATCTTCATCTATTTCTAAATATTCCTGCTAATTATTGACTTGGAAAATCGTGCTTGGTGTGTATATAACCAACACAGTTTTTTTTCCCCCTGCAGGGATATGGAAGATTGATATCTTTTCTCTATAAATAGCAGCATGGAAAAAAATCTGTGACTAGTTACTTCAATTTTGAGGGAGAGCAGGCATTAATAACCAGCATTAGGACAACAGATGGGAGTGTTTTTAGCAAACTGGCACATATGGTTGCCATATTTATTAAGTACTACAGAAGAATTTTTACTATCATTGTGTATGATTCATCATTTGAAATAGAATTTCTCCTTCATTAAAATAGTTTAAAGTACTTTCAGTGAAAAAAATGAACATTGCATAATTCTTATTATTGCTTTAAAGGTATGAAGGAACTTAATCATTTGTTTTTTTAAAAGCAATATTTTATCTAACTTTTCATTCTCTACATAGAAGGCTACTGAGATCTTATGTATAAAGATAAGAGCATACATAGCCACAGAATTACAATTTTATTAAGGCCATCTTTCTACATTGGCATCCCAAAGAGTATAACCAAAAATATAATATCCCATGGCATAGCAAAGTAAGAATGTAAAGAAGGTGGAGAACAGCATGTTCTACACACAAAAAGAGCCCTGGTGGCACAGTGGTAAAAGCAGTTGGCTGTTAACTGAAAGGTCGGCAGTTCAAACCCACCAGCTGCTCCATGAGAGAAAGATGTGACAGTCTGCGTTTGTGAAAATTTTCAGCCTTGGAAATCCTATGGGGCAGTTCTACTCTGCCCTACAGGATCATTATGAGTCGGAACTAACTCAACAGTAGTGCGTTTGCTTTAGTTTATGCACATAAAGGGTCTATGGATTTTAATAACGCAGGGGAAAGACAAAATATCCTAACGAGGTTTCTTCCATGGATATCAGCTTATTCAATATCCTTTTGTTAGGTTTACCAATAATATATTCAGACTTGACCAATTGTCTCAAAAGCTCTGCCTGTAACCTGGTATTCAAGCTACTAACATTCCTTTCTCTACCTAAGCTTCTAAGTATCCATCATCATTCACATAGAAGCATGTATATGTTCACCAATAGTTGCCAGTTTGTAATTACCTTTATCCCCCATTTAAGCTTCAGTGGTAAGCAGTAACTTGTTATATTAGCACTCGACCTCTGAAAATCCTAATAATGCTTTGTGTAACTCTGTGCTGAAATGTTATCACATGCTGAAGCTGGATTTAGAGTTTTTCTACTGCGAGTTCACGATAACTTATTCTCTATCTAACTAGCAATAAAAAATTTATTCATCTGACACATGTATTTATTCAACAAAGGTGAGAAACTACACCAAGGATTATAGAGAACATTGTCATGACAAAGGTCCATTCTTACTCTCAAGAAACATACAATCCAGCAGACAAGAAAGATAAGTAGAGATAAATACAGATATTAAATAGTATGTGAAAAGACAGGTACAAATTTCTATTGGCATTCAGAAAATGGAAATAGAATTTTTGATTGGCATAATCAGAGAAGGATCTAGCAATTAGTTGACAATTGTATTAAACCAGAAAACAAAGAATAGTTATTTGATATAAAGAATATCTTTTTAGAATTGCAGGATATCAAAAATTTAATAATAGCAATAATCTTAGGTACAGAACTGTTTAGATTCTCTTGTGCTCACAATTGTATGTATTAGGTTTAAGGCAGGACACTTGGACCTTGCCATCTGACTCAAAAGTGGTTTTGAACCTGCTTTGTCAGACAGTCAATACATTAAAAGAGCTACAGCTGATCTTAAATTGTTTAGAGATTCATAATCAAAATAAATTACTGCTTTTAGAACTAATCAACCCTAAATGAAACTAATAACAGCTAAAATAGCATGCAGCAAATTTTGTTTTGAATAAAAACTGACAGATGTACGAAATTTGACCTGAATAAACAGAATTTAGAAAAAAAAAAAAAACTGTAAAAGAAAATTCCCAAATGAGAGAACTCAGTAGACAATATGAATTAATGAATCAAAACTCTAGTTTTCAGATCTACAAAGAAAGTAATTTATCCAGTAAAAATAAACTCGGTGGGAAAAAGTCAAAATGGCAAAATAATGGGACATGGTTTAATGGTGCTATATAGGAACTAAGTCAAGAAATTAAATTGCCTTAATACAGTTCAATCTTAGAAGACAATTTTAAAATCTGTACTAGGTCCAAAATAGCTGAATCAAAGCCTCTACTGGGTCAAAATGATGGGGCCCAATTATCTTGAATCCATTAAAGGTTTTTCTTTACTAAACTAGAAGCTCTTGCTTCTGTTCATGTTTATATTGCAAAGATTTAGTACAAGTTCTAAAATAGGGCAAAATAAGCAATATAGTTGAGTTGAATAAAATGGTGATTGTAAATGTGAACCTTGTGCATTAAGATAAGATGATTATATTTGTCAGGATCCCATGGTAGCTCATAGGAATAAAAAGGGGTATAGAATGGCCCATGTCTTCAAGATGTTGTGATGAGGGGATACATGAAAAAATAAATGAGAGATACATGCATCGCATGTTTAGAATACAGCAATTTCAAGTCCAATTTAGTTGAGAATGGTTCCTCAAGAATTGGGTTTTAACAAGCAGAAAAGACCTGACCAGGAGCTAAGTACACTATATTTTACAAAGCAATATCAATAATATCTACCTGGTTAGGGGCTTTTGATAAGTCCAGTAAGATCTGTGTTAATATTCTCTGTTATAAGGACATGTTGTGAAATAGCCACACAAGCAATTAAAAAATATTAATAAACCCTGACATGCATTATATTATTGCTGTCATATCTGTAACTCCCATTCAATTTTTACTTGTTTCTCTCTGTCTAGGCTAGTCTAGGCTCTCACAGCTGCCTGTCAGTCTCCCTTTAGCACTGAATGCTTTCAATATCTTTCAATTTTAGTTCATCTATTAAAAGCAGATTAATCATCCAAAAACACTGTTTCTCATATCTCACCCCATGTTCAAGCCACATAGAAGCTCCCTGACTTAGGTAAAAGAACAGAGAATAAGGACTATATTTAAAACTTTCTTTAATGATTCAGAGTCAGTATTATATATTTTAATATAGAAAATGAACTTGTGTTGAATTTATACTGATTTTGGGCATAAACTATCCTCCACAAAAACCTTGATATCATTTTACTTGGGGTGAAGATTCAACATTGATTTATGTACTACAGTACAAGGTACAATGGATAATTTTGCTATTGCCATCATTAAGTGTTCTATCTACTCTTCAATGGGCAAAACTTTTTTTTTTTTTTTTTCCTGATGGCACTGGGCTTTTTATACATTTATTAAGTTTGGCTAAGCAAAAAGAAAAGAAAAAATTAAGTTTTACTCTTTTTCCTTTAGCTCTTTTGGCTTAATCAAAAGGTTAAGCTTTTATCAGTTCAATATTATCTTAGGAGAAAGTGAGTTACATGCTCATTTCCTTAATGCTACTGATAGCTAAAATTCAGAGATCTACTCTATGAGACAAAAAGATTAAGCCAATAAATTAAAAGATCATCCCAACTGGCATACTGCCTTAACTTCCTTATCCTTAATGTGACTACTATTGGCCTTGTAGCCTTACCACCACAGTTTACTATTGGGTCTAGTCCTATCAGTTTGTGCCTCCCTTCCACTGTCTTCTCTTTCTCTCCTTGGGCAGACACAGGTCTTTTATTTCCCAGGGTGGTGTAACGGCTGATATTAAGTATGTAGACCAGCCTCTGAGACTACACAGGTCTTCCTAATTCTTACATGGGTTTCAGCTGGATATGCAGGCCAAAATCTTGCATAATTGTGTGAAAGAGTCTGAATCACAGATCCTGAACTTTTTTTCCTTCACTTACCTATACTCTATCAATGAGTTGATAGGTTCAGGAGGAGCAATTTACAGTGCCTTCTTTTTAATTGGTGGTCTATTCTCTATGCATTTTAGGTCAAGACCTTTCTTCTAAGATGAGAACTTCAGTCATATGATCCTGGAGAACCCCTTACATTTACTTCTATGACTTTCAGTAAACAGTAAAACTCCTGCAGATGTTCCTAATCTGCTGGTAACCTCTGGCCAGTTCAGACCATTATTCTATTAGGCACACGCCTTAGTTCTTGAAGGGCCAGGTCTGGAGGTCATTAGCCTCTTTCTTATCAAAAAAGCACAGTCTCCTCAGTTATAAAGGGAATTGCCTGGGTTACTGACTTTATGCAAAATTAGTCATTGACTCATAAGCCAAAAAAAAAAAAAAAAAAAGTGTTTCAAAACTATTCCCACACCCCATCCCAAAACACAAACAACAAAAACTCCCTGTATCAATGTTTTTTCCCCATTTTTAAGACTATACTTTTTACGCTAAATGATGGACAATAACTGCATTAGTTGTATTTTATCCAAATTTATCAACATATGGTGCCCTGGTGACGCAGTGGTTAAAAACTCAGCTGCTAACCAAAAAGGTTGGCAGTTCGAATCCACCAACCACTCCTTGGAAACCCTATGAGGCAGTTCTACTCAGTACTATAGGGTTGCTATGAGTCGGAATCCACTTGATGGCAATGGTTTTTTTTTTAGTCAACATATACTCTATAAAGGGGGACAACCAAGGACTCAATTAAAAAAAAAAAAAAATGTCATCCTTTTGTTAGTGACTCAAGCAGAAGTCATTACCAGCTTCAGCTTTGAGTAGAGTTGCATGTGTTTGGGAAGGAGGTTTTAAGTGATTGTTTCTTTGTTGTTGCCAGCTGCCAGTGAGTAGACCTCCACTCGTGGTAAATCCATGCACAACAGAACGCAATGCTGCCTAGTCCTGGTTCATCCCCAAGACCAGGGACTGGTCAGACCATTGTGATTCATAGGGCTTTCACTGGCCGATTTCCAGAAGCAGATTGCCAGGCCTTTTTTCATAGTCCTTCTTAATCTGAAAACTCCTCTAAAACCTGTTCCGCACCGTAGTAACATGCAAGCCTCCACTGACAGATTGGTGGTAGTTGCACACAAGGTACATTGGCCAGGAATCGAATCAGGGTCTTTTGCAAGAAAGGTGAGAATTTTACCGCTGAAACACTGCCGTCCCCCAATTCATTGTTTAGTTAACAGATATTTTTGTATTCTTAACAATGTACCGTTCAAAAGCTATACCCCCAGGGAAAGAGACAGATCTTATCTACCACAGGAACAAGGTAATGATGTTTTGCACTTTCTCAATTGTTAGCTTGGACATACAACTTATTAACAATAAAACAAATCAGCCCTAGATTGAGTTTATGAAACTACAACTCTCTTCTTGGTGAGAAAATGCAGAGATGATTATCAGAGTAATTTTCATTTTCTTACCTACAAAATCAAGGAATCTATAGTTAGAAAACCCTGAGTCTTTGGGCAGGAAAAACAACTCTTGTGCTAATTCAAATATCCTCTGTGTATTTTGGATTTTTTTTTTAAATAAATATTTTATTGAAGTGTAACATACATATCAAAAAAAATTGCTGTTAGGTCAAATCAACTCATAGTGACCCTAAGAGTGAAAAATCATAAATCTATATGTCACTAAATTTTTCCCAAGGAAAAACACTTGTATATCCAACACCTAGTTAGTGTATAAAACACTATCAGCACCCAGAAGTTCTTCTCACCATCACTATACCCTCCCGCTCTCAAAAGGCAATCACTATCGTGCCTTGGAGAACCACAGATTGATTTTGCCTATTTACAAATAAATAAAAAGGTACGGTGGAATGATGGAGTATGTACTCTTAGGTGTGTGATCTCTTTCATTTATTATCTTTCTGAGATTCATTCATGTTATACTGAAAACAGCAGTTCATTTTCTTTCATTGGCTATGTAATACTCCATTGTACGAGTATACTAAAACTAATTCAGTCTACTTTTGGTTAAAAACTTAGGTTGTGACCAAATCACGCTGCTATGAACATTCTTAAACTTGTCCTTGGTTTTATACATAAATACATAAATATGTATTCCTTTATTTTGGGTATATGCCTAGGAATGAATTGCTGGGTCATGGGTAGGCTTATTTTATCATTAGTACCTACTGGTGAAGAGTTTCCCAAAATAGCTGACAATTAACTCTCACTTGCAGGGTATGAGAGTTCCTGTTCCTCCACATCCTCATCAACATTTCTTCTTTAATCTAAGCCAGTCTAATGGGTACATATACTATCCCATTATTTTAATTTGATTTTCTTAGATAATTAATTACATGGGGTAGCTTGTTATATGTATATTGCTCATTCAGATATTCTTTTGGGAAGTGCTTGTTCAAGATTTTGAATATTTTTCTATTGTGTTGTATGTAAAAAGAAAAAAATAGATATCATGACCAAGTTGGGTTTATTCCTGGAATTAGCCCTGTTGGTGCAGTGGTTAAAAGTTCGGCTGCTAACCGAAAGGTCAGCAGTTTGTACCACTAGCTACTCCTTGGAAACCTATGAGGCAATTCTACTCTGTCCTACAGGGCGCTATGAGTCAGAATCGACTGGACCTCTAAGCGCTGGCATTCAAAAATCAATCGGTGCAACTTGTTACATTAATAAAATTAAGAAGAAAAGCTATATGGGCACCCAATAGATGCAGAACAAACCCATTGCCATCGAGTGGATTCCAACTCACAGTGACCCTACAGGACAGAGTAGAACTGCCCCATAGGGTTTCCAAGGAGCAGTTGTGGATTCAAACTGCCAACCTTTTGGTTAGCAGTCAAGTTTTTAACCACAGCACCACCAGGGCTCCAGGTGTAGAAGAAACATTTGATAAAATACAATACCTATTGCTGATCAAAAACAAACAAACAAAAAAACTATGCAAACTGAGAATAAATCAGTTGCCATTGAGTTGATTCTGACTCATGGAGACCCCATGTACCTGAGAGTAGAGCTGTGATCTACATAGTTCTCAGTGATTGATTTTTCCGAAGGAGATTCTGAGGCCTTTCCTCCGAGACAACTCTGGGTGAACTCAAACCTGCAACCTTTAGGTAAGCAGCTGAGCATGTTAACTGATTGTACAACCCAGGGATTTCAAACTAAGAATAGAAGAGATATTCATTAATCTAATGAAAGTTATGAATGAAACTTCTAGAACAAATGTAATGTTTAATGGTAAAATATTAGAAGTTTTGTTTCTATTTGAGAAAGCAACAATTATACCTGTTATTACCATTTTTATTCAACATTTTACCCTAGGTCATTAACATGTGATAGTGGATTTTTAACAGTGTCAGTAAAAAGCAATATACAAACACCAAACACAACTTTGTTTACAATATCAACCAACTAATGTTAGAGTAGTCAAAATTATTTAAAGAAGATATTTAATGTAATTTATTTCTACACTAAGATTTAACAATATATATATTAAAAATACGCTGTATATGGGTGTCAGGTATTTGTAGGAGAAACCTATGTTTTATTCTGAATTTATGTCCTTGTGATTGCGATTGTGTGCATCTGTGTTTTAAATGTCCTTTCTATAAAGAAAAAATAATGTTAGTATCTGCCGACTGATATTTTTAACACATTCTTAGCAAATAAAAAGTTGGCAGCCATATTTTAATCCCTCTAATTCGATGGCACTGGGTTTTTTTTAATTAAAAAAGAAAAAAAAAAAGCTAGTCCATGAATCCTAAAAGTCTGAGAAGTGCGGTCATGAGGAGCCCTTTTAATCTATGTGTGGAAATTTTTTTTTTTTTTTTTACGTAGCCTTAATTTCTGCTACTTCGATTGTTCATTTCACTCTAAAACATTCTCAAAGAAAACCGGAAGAGAAGCTATAATCTAACACATCTTATACAGCAAAGCCTCTTGTTAGAAGAGCTTGAAGTTTTTTGTTTTTTTTTTTCTCTTTGTCTCCTTCAGTTTTTCTTTAGCATGGTTGCTAAATCTTTATAAATATATATACATTAAAAAAAAAAAGTAAAAAGAACAAATAGCCAATTTGGAATAAAAACAAATGATAAGTTCATAAGCCTCCACATATTCTGGGAAATAAGTTAAAAGCATCTTTTGGAAAAAAAATTTTTTTCCAAATTTTAATATAATTAATCTACTATGTAATTAATCTATTGCTTCATTCTGATGAAGCCTATTATAAAGGTAAACATGAAGTTAAAGGTTAATGTTTTACACATTTTGACAAGGAGGTCAAGAGGCAGAATGATTACCTGAAAAGAAGGGATGTGAAGCTACTGAATGCTCCATTATGGAGAAATTCATGTATTTGTTATTGCAGGATTATAGATTCTCATGACATGAGGGTAAATCCCTATCACCTACCTGAGGAAAATGGTGCCTACCTCTAGGATCTGAGCAGATGCAGTTGGCTGAGGGTATGATAAATGCAAGTATGCTATGTTACTTCTGTAATTTGAAGGAATGTATGTTTTTCAATGGAACATGTACCCACCCATGAGCATGGCTACAGTTATGTTTACTTACATATGTTTGGTAAATTAGAGGGCCAATGAAAAGAAGGTAAATACTCAATGAGACGGACTGACATAATAGCTGCAATGATGGACTCAAACATACAAACAATCATAAAGATGGGGAAAGACCAGGCAACCATTTTCTTCTGTTATACATAAGGTCATCATGAGTCAGAGCTGACTGGATGGCAGCTAACAACTACATATGCATAGTTAATAGGGAAATAAAACTGAAAGGTTGAGAGATTGAGGGAAAGAAAGAGAGAGAGGAAGAAAAAGAGTTAAGGGAGAAATATTAAAGAACAACAGATAGAACCAAAACCAAACCCAACCACTGCTGTCAAGTCGACTCTGACTCACAGTGGCCCTATAGGACAGAGTAGAACTGCCCCATATGGTTTCCAAGGAACGCCTGGTGGCTTCTAACTGCCAACCTTTTGATTAGCAGCTGTAGCTCTTAACCATTACACCACCAGAGTAGGAATAGGCAATGAAGATGAGTTGGCTGATGTACACAGTGAAGAAAAATAATAAGCATATTCCAGGAGCTGAGAAATACCACTTATGCTTCTAGTCTCATGGTTGATTGTTTAGCCATTGTTATCTGCTTTGATTCTTCAAAGTTTTGTTAGCTTGCAAAAGTATACTCTTTACATTCACTTCCCTAATGTGAAACTCAGAATTTATGAAATTCAAAATGAAAACATATTTTTAGACTAATCAAATAAACTTAATTGCATTCAATCTAGAACATTACATATAAGCTTATCAAGATGCTCCACTGAGTTAAATAAGGAACATAACCAACCAATACTAGGAAGAGGGGTTAAACAAAATCATAGTTCAGAAAGGTGCATTTTTGTTTTTTACTACCAGCAATAGGAGTATGGCTAACATTTCCCTGTTAGCCATAACAAAAACCTAGTTCTATATAAGAAATGAAATTCTGAGATAGATGCTAGATCTAACATAGAAACATACTTTCTATTACATCTGGAATATATGGTTTTCCCTTCACAAACAGACAATATATCTTTTAATGCAATGTGATAACATTACCCTTTACCTACCTCGAAGATGTATCACTAAAATTAATTCAGTTTTAATCATCAGAACTGTGCACACTTTGAGCAATCTATGAAGTATAAATAAAAAGTCACTATTGTTACCCAGTTCCTCGTATATTCCCTTGAAATACTTTCTTATTCTAGAAAAGGTCTTTTGATAAGGGTAGTTCACAAACACCTGGTGACCATAAATGATAAGATATAACTCCATTAATGCCTCCCTATCTGGTTCACATGTATCATCTAACTTTTGTCACATTGCACATATATTGGATTCATGTATTTTTAGCTTGCATTCTGTAAATAGTCTAATGTAATTTTTTTAAATTTTATAAGCTTAGATGATAAAATTATTCAGGTAAATTTTAATTTCAAAAATCATACTATATATGATTAAGTTTAATATTAAAATCCCTTCAAAATTCACTTTAAAGGTATAAAGCTATAGAGCTTTGTAAAAAAAAAATGCACAATTAATCTGGACTTTCTAGAGAAACAGTCCCTTGGTTTTATCGTAGAAAGTACTCTGGGGTGGTGATTCAGTTCCTGACTCCTTTGGAATGGACTTGCTCATGATGCCATATTGGATGTGTGAGCTGAAGGCAAGGATGCTGCAATGACAGATGCAATTAGTAAGTCATATACCCAGAAGTGATCAATTGTGTAAGACTCACTCCTTCAATGTGCAATACGCAGAAATGGTTAGCACTAACGCATATGAAATACAAAGTTTTTCTGTTATTTTCTCATCCTAGCTGTGGTAGAAGAACCACAAATTAGTAATGCATTTCAAATTCACAGTATCAATGGTAAAACAAAATAAAGTTTTTAATGTAATACATTAAAAGTCTTTCACAAGTTTCTATTATTGTGTAAACACATAAATGGAAGTTACCGTGTGGCAAAAAAATGGTATTTATTCTATATACTTGTCAAAATTCAGTTTGAATCTGGGAGCCTGTATGAGGAAAGCCACTAGCTAAATAATATGATAAACCTCAGTCTTTTCTAAAGGACTATTTCATAAATAATAAGGAAAGTATATTGTGGTTGTATTATGTTGGATATAGAAAACAACAACAACAACAAAAAGTGCCTTTCAGTCTTTGTAATTTGACTAAAGTTGTGCTTTTTAATTACTTCAATTATTTTTCTAATAGTCCAATATTTTCTGATTAGTTCCTAGCTACTCGGCATTCAAAAGATTATTATAAACCTAACTCTCTTAAATTGTTGGTTTCTTTGTTTTAGCAAGCACTGAGAAACTCATAAAACAAGTTTATTCATGTCAAATTTTAGATTAAAAAACAGATTGCTCCTTTTATGTTCTAACAGAATTGAGCAGGATAAAGTCACCTCAATTATCATTGTCCCTGGATTTTATTGTGTACTACCATCTAAGATAAATAATTACCTAGGCCTTCTAGCTTGCAAGTGATTCACACATTTAAAAGTTTATAACTTTGTGAATTTTTGTCTCTTTTCTGGCACAATTAAAGCTTATTAACAAACATGATAAATGTTTATTCATTTTTTGGTAGTAATACTTGGTGCTATAGAATTGCTAGAAAGATGACTTTCTAAATTATGGAAATCTTATGCAATGTTTTAAAATTTTTAAATATTCAAATATAGGAATATTCATGACCACGTTAATACCAGAATGTTATAAAATCCCATGGTGTTTGTGTCTATAATAAATAACCACTAAAATAATCTGGTATAAAAATAAGTTATTACTTAATGCTACTTCTGCCTGAAATAAAAGGAATTACAATTTAAAAAAATAGGGAAATAAAGGGACTATTGATGAAACACAAACACATTTTGAATATTGCCATTAACAACAATACGAAAAAAATCTACTAATATTGCCTAAAGACTAACAATTAACCACCTTCATAATTACCTCATCTGTGCACCACACACACATATGTGTGTATGTGCACAGTATTTTATTTTCTGAGTATTTGGGGATAATGGTTCTATAAACTCAAAATGTATATTTTAGAAGGAAGCATCTTTAAAAATGCAATAAGCTATTTATAGCAACTACAAACATTTATGGAACACTTAGACATTCAGCTTTATGCTAGGTTCTGTGGGAGGTACACATTAATTTTTTGTAGAACTTTCATATACAGGAATCATTGTATCTCACTGAAAATCATACTGTACCAATATGAAATAGCTAGCTGGAGCTAGTTAATATTTCAGTAAGGCCCTAATGACACAGAAGTGATATGAGTTCTGAGAAGAGACTGAAGGTGGGATTTGGCTTGTCTTTACAAATGGTAAAAAAATGAAAAAATAAATGAAAGGAAACATATTATCCTAGAAAAAGTGTGGGGTTTAAGGCTTGGGGACACAAGAAAAAAAAAAAAAAATAACTAAACCAAAGACTCAGTAGGTGAATGGATGCATAGTATTCAGTAAAGAGTAAGAAAACCAATAAACTAGAACAGAGTATCTGGAATGGTGGCTAAAGGGTTATAAAAGGAATATATTATTAAGTTTTTGAACACTTTTGAAGCCAACGAAAGATATTTTCTAAAAAAATTAAGCCATGAATATAAAAGGTCACGTATAATTGTAAAAGGGGGCATTCCTTTTCTGTTTCCACCTTTAACATTTGAAATTACTGAAGTTGTATGAGTCAATACAAAACATCATTACCTATTAAAATTTTAATTGACCTTACTTTTACTGAACTATTCAGGACACTGATAAAAGAAAGAATTGCAGCTATCTTAAAAACCTAATTCAAGATTGTACTTGCAAGATGTATAGAATCATTAGATCTAAAAATTTTTCATTTTTCAGCCAGAATTCTAAACTTTATTTCCATATTAAGTTTTAATGTGCCCCATATTTATTTCCTAAAGGGAAAAAAAATAATTATAATCACAAGCTGGTAAAAATCAGAATTAGTCAAGTTAATAGTATAAGGTCTGTTTCTTGACAGAAGATAAAAGAGTTTTTACACCCAGTTCTTAATTCAGTTAAAAACATTTACTTTGTTCTTAATATTTTTCCTTTAGGGGCAACAGCATCTTGTGGTGTCATAGATCACAAAAAGACATTTTCCTAGAGACTTCTGTTCAAACATCTACAGAAAATGTTCAGAAGTCAAAAGTAATGAGACCAGCTGATGAACAGAATAGTATATATTTGAAACTCAGTCTCCTTAATCACTGATTAATACTGTTCTCTTAGCTACTTTTTTGTCATACGAGAAAAAAAAAAGGAATGTTTAGAATGAGTACAGAAAACTGGCTGACCTATATAAGACTGCTGATAATTATTTCTCCCCAAAGAAAGGCAATTTCATATGGTTCAACCTAAAAATAACAAAGTATGAGTAAGGTAATATCATTAAGGAATTATGCATGAAGAAAGTAGAAAGAGATATTCTGACTCAATATATGAAGCTAGGGAGGTCTTACATCCACAGGTTTCTTATGAATCACTTACATTCACTGGAGAAATGGACAGAAAGAGCCATTTTAATTGTCTTATAAACTAAATAATTCTAATAGAATCTCATTATGTAGGCTCTTGATTACCTCAAATCCACTTACAATGTTGGTCATGTGTAAGTCACTAAATTAAGTTGAAACGCTTTGATTTGACCAAAATTCCTCACTCAACCTCTCAACTCCTCAATTTAAAACATAAACACATTTATATGACAGCATGTCATTGCTTAAGATTTTACAGAGATAAACAACATAAATGAGAAAATTCAAAACTATTTTCTATATTTATACACCTCATGGAATTTTATTTTGGTAAGTTTGTTATTAAAAGTCTCAATTTCCTAGAATTGTAATTTCAGACTTTAGAGCAATAGCTAATGAATGACCCATAATTTAAACTAAGTTGCAGTGTTTAAATATGAGTCTATCAAATCAAAACGTTAAGATCAGTTTCGCAGAGAATTCATGTGGCACTAGATAAATAATTTTTTCTGTCTTCACAATGTGATAATTGCATCCATAAAACATTTTCACTTATTTTTACATTTCACCAGTATTTTATCTCTACCCCATGGAGTCCCTGGGTGGTGCAAACAATTAAGCACTTGGCTACTAAAGTGCCTAAAAAAAAAAAAAAAAAAGCCCTGGTTATTTACTTCTGGAAGATCACAGCCATTAAGAAGCCCTATGAGCACAGTTCTACTCTGAAAACACATGGGGTCACCATAAGTGGGAATTGAATGAATGGCAAACTTTTTTCTTTTTGTTTATGAAATGGATTGACACAACATCTTTAACAATGGGCTCAAGTATAACAATGATTATGAGGATGGCACAGGACCAGGCAGTGTTTCCTTCCTGTGGTACATAGGGTGGCTATGAGTCAGAACGGGTTCATAGGCATCTAACAACAACAGCTTTTTTAACTTATCTTACTTTTATTCCCGTAATCATTATATTTACCTTGTTTTCCTACTTTCTCAACTGTACGTCATACTATGCTAAATTATGATTGACCATATATTTCAACTAGAAAAGTTAAGAGAAATAGGTTGGAAGAGAGACAGAGATACTGAAAGACAGACAACTGGAGGGAAGGAGAGAAGGAGGAAACTAAGAAGTGAGGAAGGGAAGGGGAGAGCAGGAGAGAGAGAGGAAGAGGGAGAGGAAGATGGAGAGTAAGAGTCAGCAAACTTGTTTTTCACACCTATATCCACAAGGGCACTTTTTTTTTTGCTAAGTAATCAGAATGGTATCTGAAACTGAGGAGTGCTCAGTATATATTTATTCAAGATAAATTAAGCTAAGAATTTTTAGTCACATAATGCAAAATAGGTTTGAATTAACCCATTGCTGTAGAGTCAATTCAGACTCATAGTGACCCTATAAAAAAAAAAAAAAAATTTTTTTTTTTTTTTTTTTTGACCCTATAGGACAGAGTAAAACTGCCCCCTCTGGTGGGTTCAAACTGTGAACCTTTATGGTTAGTAGCCCTTGCACTTAAACGCTGTGCCACCAGGGTTTCCAGGTTTGAATTAGTGAAGAGCAATGTTTGAATCAAAGCAACCGGTTAGAAAACTATTGCACTGCTTTGGTATTTATGACTTAAACTACAATAAAGACAACAGAAAGAAAAGGGCAAATGTGATTAAAGATGACAAATACGACTAAATATGACAAATTTGATAAAAGATTCTAATTCTACTCATAGTTTGATCTCAAATAGAAAATGTGGTATCATTAATGGAAAGTAGAAGGTAATTTCTAATCCTAAAACTGGAATTCTGTTTTGTTGCAGGTGATGACTGCACATTTATGTACTGGTTTCCACCACACAATTTGAATCTATCTAATCAGATTTTTTTTTTTTTTTATCAGATTAACTTTCCAATAAGCAGTCACTGGGAAGTCAGTATTCTGAACGTAGTACCACCATTCTATGTGTTTTCCACTTACATATCAAGAGACTTTTGAAGAGAGAATTGCACATCTGCTAAATCCCTTTGTATCACTGCCGTGTTGAACAGTGATAAAGACTGATGAGAATTTTACTAGCAGCAACTCATTGTTGAAGGAATTTGAAATTTTTCTTATGGATTCCCTCTATGAAGTCTACTAAAAAGTTTCAAGTGTTTCCAATGTTTGTGTGAATAAACCTAATAAAATACATATGTTATAAAGATTTCTCCATTATCGCTCCTGAGACTTGGAAACCTCTGTCCTGACCACAAAGCCACAGGCTCAAGAGACTGTAGAGCAGTCTCCTTACTTATCTTTGTGTTCGAGGATAATTTTTTCTCAGAGTATCTGAAACAGAAAGAAGGTATTCTATTTAAAATACTCAGAAAATAACCCTCTTCATTTGGTAAAATAGAATGGTAATAATTTTATAAGAAAATATAATTTTACTTTGATAGGTCATAAGGGAAGTTTGGGGTTTGGACCAGAAACCAATATGCTAAATAAATCACAAAATTAAATTTTGTGATTTAGTTTAAAAGAGAATCTCAAAGAACAAAGAGCACTCTTTCTGAGCACTTGGATGTCTATTAGACACAAATAGCCTCTCTCCTGAATATATTTTCCACTAGTCTTTTGGGGATTTTCCATATTAGTTAATGACATGATCACCAAAGAGCAAGAAGTCATTACTATTCGCAAACCAATCCAACCACAAGTGTTGCCAGTTCTATCTCCAAAATAGATTATGAAATGGCCAAATTATTTCTCTCTTCCTTGGGATAAAGTGAGAGCCTCCTACTTTAAAAATGTGAAACGTAAAACATCATGTCCTTTTTAAATCCTACAATTGCTTCTTCTTGCAATTTCTTGCAATGTCAATTTCTCCTATATGTTTATTCAGATGTATATTTTTGGATAAAGCAGGAAGCAATATAATGTTAAGATACTGTATCTGCTATTCACTTTTTTTTTTTAAGGGTTTTGATTCAGCTATATAAAAACAACAATCCAGGCAGAAAATTGGCAAATGGACCTGAAACTCATATTTTCTCCAGTGAAATATCTTATAATTGTTTGCAAGATTTGGACATTTCTGCAAATATATAGATCTGCACAAGAAAGCATCTACAATTATATAAACACACACACACACACACACACACACACACACGCACACCAACCAGGATTAAAGTGACAAAATAGGGATAAAAATAAATACAGAATAAAAATGGTATAGCTTAATAATGCAAGTTTATAAACCTTTAAAAGTGGATTGACTATCAAAAATAGTGACTGTAAACTAATAATTCTAAAATGTTAGACATAGAATTTTTAAAATTCCATATATCATTATATATTCAAATACAGCACTTTTTATAAAATCAACTAATAGACCGACACTTTGTGGAACAATTTAAACCCTACATTTATTGTTTCATGTAACAGATGTTCAAATTTGAATGATGTTTTTCCAGCTTTTTAACTGTACTTTTCAAACCGTAGTAATTAATCCCTATGGCTGAGGAATTCAACTGCTTTGCTTTGGAAACACTAGTTTTCTTTGCTTGTTTTTCAAAGCAAAGTGTCCTTTATAACCATGGCATCTGCTTAGGAATGGGACAAGATCCATCTAACTTTTTAAAGTTATCAGATCCTGTTATGACATCTCTGATAGCGCAATAGTTAAGAGCTTGGCTGCTAACCAAAAGATCAGCCACTACTTGGAAACTCTACAGGCAGTTCTACTCTCTTCTATAGGGTTGCTATGAGTCAGAATCCACTAGACAGCAATGGGTTTTGTTTTTGGCTTACTGTGACATCCAGGACTCCAGGACTACCTACTGGAGGCTTTTCTTGAATAGCACCTCTATCTCTGATTAACGTCCATCCTTGCAGAATTTAAGTCTGATTTCTTAAACAGGAAAGAACCTGATATGTTTAGAGCAAGATGAGATATGCCTAACTATAGAGCGGAGAGTGGGAAATTTAGCTAAAGAGAAAGATAAAAGAAGCCTAGATAAGGGGAAACTTTTAATTACACAGAAAATTTACAAATGAAACAATAAGAATTAAGCAATTAATAAAGCTCTCTGGGCCTCAACTATATTTCCTTCTTCAGGTTTCATAAACTTGAATCTTTCTTCCTCCTGTAAGTGGGCATTGCTAACCAGATATTTTTGGTTAGCTTTCAGGACTTTTCTGGTATGTCTGATCCTCTGATGTGACACATGGTTCACGTGAACCTCTTAGACAAGATGGCACAGTGGAGATAAGAAATATTGAAGATGTTAACTGTGGATGAATAATACAGAATTGTCTTATAAAATCAATAAACAACATTCACAAGTGATAATTTTATCTCCTTTTATTGATTCTGTTATGTCTTCTATCTCAGCTATTGGGTTGTTCTTTGATGAAAGAAACTCCGATTTATTCTGTTTTCGCATTCCCCACTCTTGGTGCACATTGTAAAATATGTTGAATGACTGAACTAATGAATATTTTTTAAAGTATCTGATATAAATTCCACACCTTTTTCACTGTAACTCTCATTTTTCTTTCTGACTCAATTTTTCGCTAATTTCTAAAATAAGTCCTTAAATTCATCACCTTCACCATGTGTAAATCCCAGTTTCCCTCGCCTCTTATTAAGTCTAACCATGCTAACCTCCTAACTATGCTCCTTGCTGTGCTGAAATTGATTACTTTTGAATGGCCTTTCTAGCCATGGTCTTGTAACACCCACCCAGGTGATTGGATGGGACTATATGATAGGGTAATTGTGGCCCACCAAAGGGATTGATCAGTTTTTCCTTAAAAGTGAGCCAATTCTAGAACAGAGGGGAGAGCCCACCACCACCAAGAAAAGAGGCTGGCAGCAGAGGCTGGCCAGAGAGACAGGCTGGAGAGACTGACTGGAGAGATTAGCCAGAGAGACCTGCTGGAGATGGCTCAGTGGGCTTCCCGGCCCACAGAGCAAGAAAGCTGAGTGGCTTTGGGCAGAGACTGAGGGCCAAGGGTAAGCCTGTGCCTGATTCACAAATTTGGGGCTTGCCAGCCTCCACAGCCATGTGAGCCATTTCCTTTACACAGTTAGGTTCATGAGTTCTGTGAGACGTTGCAGTGAATTAGGGAACTCAAAGACAGGAGGGAGAGCGCTGAGGGGAGGGAGAGTAGTTGACGTTAGAGACGACGAAGTGCTATAGCAGTTTGGAAAAGCTGGACATTTGGAACATCTTTGACCTCCGCTTCATGGGAACCAGCTTTGTGCTGATCCTTATAAAAGAAACTATTCGTTTACTTGCCTTTTTTTTTTTTCTAAAATGCAAACATCACTATGTTTCTCCATACATAAAACTGTTTCATGACTTACTTTCCTCTAAAGTAATGTCTAAATTCCCTAGCACAGCATACACTCCACTTTAGAATCTTGTCTCAATCTTTTTTCACTTGATTTTTAATTAGTTCACTGCATGGACCCTTTGGTCCAGTCACATTGAATGGCTTCAATCTTGCCAGAACACACTTACTATCATGAAACACAAGATAGCATAGTGGTTAAGAGCCCAGACTATGAAGCCAGACTGCTTGAAGTCATACGTATATATGTTTATAACAATACCTGGCACAAGGTTAGCCATTATAACAATATGTTAGCTAGGCTCTTATGTAAACACTCTTCCCCCTGTATCTGCTGAAACTGTCCTTCCTCCTGCTTTAGGCCATGAAGGCTCAACCTCTAAAATCTAGCTTAAATGTGACTCCTTCTAATATGTCTCCAGCCTCCCCAGTTGTTATACTATAATAATTGATACATCTTTATTGTAACATTTTTTCACCTAGTAGAATGTTGGTCTGTTTAGAATCTTTTTCTACCACTAAAAAAAGTAAGTTATTAGACTGAAGAGTCCAACTTGTTATTTCAGTAATCCTTTTTTTTTTTTTTTTTAGTACCTAGCACGGAGGCCCAGTGGCGCAGTGGTTAAGGGTTACAGCTGCTAATTAAAAGGTCAGCAGTTCCAATCCACCAGCCACCTCTTGGAAACCCTATAGGGGCAAGTTCTATTCTGTCCTATAGGGTTGCTATGAGTCATAATTGACTCAATGGCAATGGGTTCAATTTTTGTTGTTGTTGTTTAGTACCGAGCACACTGGCCAACGCGTAAGAAAGTTTTAGCATATTGATTTCATAGTGTTTATTTTCTAAGGCTTTAGAATTTTTACTTTCTAAAATTTAAATTTTAGATTTAATTTATATTAAATATTCATAGGACTAAATTAGGTAAAATAACACAAAAATTAAATCATGTTGCTTAATATACAATACTGGACAATGTACTCAGCTCCAACATATATCTAAGGAGTATTTTTATATTCTGTTAGAGAACACTTATTACATTTTCCAAGAGAGTATTATAAATCTATAAGTGATACTAGTATATTATTACTATAGTTAGTACATCTCTTTCCTTTATGATTTTCAAACTCTCTCTATATAGGTGTTCCTTCTAAAAATATTTCCACAGAAACCTGTTTAATTTTGTGTTTAAGCTTTCATGGATGCAAATGACATATCTCGGTGGATTATTCGTTATAATTCTCTTGAGACCTGATCAAACCCTTGAGTATTTGTGACTTAAGTGAAGTCATCTGCTCAAGTGTCTTCCCAAAATCTGATTTTTCTCGTATTCTCTGCGTATGCTTCATCTTCCTTTCTTTTCCCTCGTTTCATTCTTCTTCCTGTCTTTTATACCACTCCTTCGATAGTTCCCTATACAATTTTAATAGGACTTCTAAAAATTCAATTTAAAAATTCTTTTATTTGGCATTCTACAAGTTTGGGTGAATGAAACTCAGTATAGACTATTTTAACACATTTCATTCTCCCTGTCAGCTATCCAAAAAACATTTTTTTTTAATCTCTCAAGTACAAAAACCCACTGCTGTGGAGTCCATTCTTACTCATAGAGACCCTATAGGACAAAGTAGAACTGCCCCAGTGAGTTTCCAAGGAGCACCTGGTGAATTTGCACTGCCAAACTTTTGGTTAGCAGCCATAGCACTTAACCACTATGGCACCAGGGTTTCCACTTATGTAATAATAAAAAATAGAGAATTCAAAATCACCACCACTATGTGTGGTAATAGACTAAAACTTCATATAAATAAGATACTACAATACATACAAAGGATATAAATAGTAGAAACTAAAAGAAGGTTTTCCAGATCAGAATACAACCTCCATTTGCAAAGGGGCATTTCAAACATTATAGATGATTTTTTATTACAAACAGTGGCTTCCTTACCAAAACCAAACCAAACCAAAACCAACATTTTCTCAGTCTACTTCTGTGAATTTCACTGACATATCAGGGATAAACACCATTTCTATGACTTATAAAAGAAAGAATAAAGGCTTTTGATCAAGAATGCCTGCCCTAGGTTGATTCTTCCTTGTCTGGGGCCAGTAAAAGGTAGTTCAATGACTCATATATTTGACAACAAGCATTTTTCTTCTGCCATATATGAGGTAAATTTGAATAAGACCTGGATTGCCTTCTAAGAGTTCACAGCTTAGTGTGGAAACATAATTCTAAACATCATACAATAATGTGATTAACACTATAATCAATGTTGTATAATTTTTTGATAGCATAGGGTCAGAAGTAAGTAACTTTTCCTGGAGAAACCTTGGAAAGGCAGAGTACTAGGGAGCATAAAACCTGGAGAGCGATGAGAAACACTGCACAGGGAAGTAAAAGGTGTCAGTCCAAAATTCTTTTAGCTATCGAAAGATAATTGAGTTACCTCATATTCATAATTTGATCTGTGCTAATGGATTAATTGATTAGAACCCATGTATTTATCATTTTCTCTTTAAAGGGCCTTTTCCAAAAGCACTGCTTTGATGACAAGCAAAAACTCTAATAATGGGTCATTTAGATTATTGTGGAAAAATATTTAAGCATGGAGCTGTGTCTCTACTCATGCACTATAACTATATAAAATAGTATTCCCTGGTAGTAAGTACAGGAAAATACTTCAAAAGCTAATAAAGGAAATATAAGTTAAACAAAAACTCTACATAAGATTGTTTCCTTCATAAACCAAGGATATAGATTTCTAATATAAATAGCTTTTAAAATTTTATCTAAAGAAGTTACATTATGGTGTCTATAATTTTAACAGCCATGGCTATTAGTTATTCTTCTTACAGGAAGCACTTAGTTTAATAAATATAGATTCATGGGATATGCATGTTTATTGTAAGAAATGTATACAGAAGAAGGGAGGGAGGGAAACCAGAAGAAAAGAGAAGACAGAAGAGGTACAAAGATGGGAAGGGAGAGGAGTGAAAGGGAGGGGAGGGGAGAGGAAGAAGATAGGGGAGGAGAGGAGAGGAGCGTGTGTGTGCACATGAGTATGTGTGAGTGTGAGTGTGTGTGTGTGTGCCAGCCAGAGAGAGAGAATAAAATGTAAATACAGATACCCAAAGGGTAGGAAGATATTAAGAGATGCAGAGAGGACAAGTAGCAGGCCTACAAATAAAAATCACCAGATGAAATAAGTACATATTTGAATATTACCCTTTGTGAAGTTTGACATGCATTTTAATTATTGCTTTTAATGATTATTCATGAATGAATTACTAATTAACTCTCTAGACTAAAAATATCACTCTATGCTTGCTAAATAACATTCTCTGAAATATATATATATATATAAAGGCTAAAACCTTTGCCATCATTGGTACTGCTGTAAAGTCTTAGTATTTGCTTTTGTTATAATTAATGCTCCGTTTGTTAGAACATTTCCACATCACAAATTACAATATTCATGTTCGTGGCTGGATATAACGTACACAGAGAAAATATTGTCAGTGAATTATTTTGCAGTGAGCCTCACGGTAGAATTACACGTGTGCCACTGTAACTGTATGGTTGTGCGCGGAAGTCTTGGAGAATGCAAATGTCTGCAAAAAAAAGGAAAAAATAAAGAAGATTTTCTGTATCTCGGGGAAAAAAAAAAAACACTAATTGTTCTGAAATTCTGAACCTTTGTAAGACATTCTAAGTTAGAAGTATAAAATCCTGAGCTTGGAGAGAAATTAGATTCTAAAATGAGCTGACAAGCTATATTTATTTTTCTTGTCTTAATTAGTAAAAAGATATAGAGTCATGCTAGGGTATGTATGTGATAAATACCAAGTCAACATATTTAAAGATAAATATGTTATATTAATGTCTTTTTGTTTTTAGTTGCCATCAAGTTGATTCTGACTCATGACAACCTCATTATGCAGAGTAGAACTGCTCCATAGAGTTTTCAAGGCTGTGAACATGCGGAAGAAGATCTCCAGGCCTGTCTTCTGAGGTGCCTTTGGGTGGATTTGAACCTCCAACCTTTCAGCTAGTAGTTGAGCACTTAACCGTTTGTGCCACCCGGGGACCCTTTTATAGTAATAGTGCCCACCAAAAATTTACCTAAACACTGTTAGAAATAACTGGAGTGTATTTATTTTCTACAATTTCCCTATTGTAAACTTACTTTCCTTTTTAATGATGCACTTCAGATTGGGGGTGTGTTAATTTACTAGGCTTTACTAATTTCCCTGAGTAAGAGAAGGAAAACTAGATTCCCTTTATTTATGGGCCGACAATGTAGAAAATATTTCTTGACTAGACAGCAACAGGAAGTATGCATTTTTTTAAATGATGAACTCAAGTACATGGTCCTATCTGTATTACATCGTCCTATTTGTAGTGTGCTATGAAACCGGCTTATTTCAGCGTTACAGGTATCAGATCTTTTCTCCCAGATAACTTAGAATCACAGACTCTCAGAACCGGAAGGACCCTAGGGAAGATCTATTTCAACTCTCATAGCTGATGCATCACTATCCTTCAGAACGTGTTAGACATGTGGTCATCTGCTTTTCCATGAACTTGTGCCATGATAAGGAGGTCATCTTAAAGCAGTCCTACAATTCCAGGCAATATTTTAGAAAACTTTAAATTATATCAGGCCATCGGATGAGCTGCCAATACAAACTTCTCTGCATCATAGGACAATGTACAGGTGTAGAATATAAAAGTTTCACTGACCAAAACTTCACCATTCAAATATTTCCACTATTTGTATACACACATAATTTTTATATACTATGTATTTCCAAAGGTGGTGCTATACTATATACACTATTCAACAACTTGCTGAACATGAGTAGCAGCAATTGCAAGCCTAAAGGATGGGATTCAAACCCATGCATGCAGAGTGCACTAGGTTAGAAGTCCACCACTTCAACTACTGGACCACTCATCTAAGACTTCTTTAAAGTGTTAAAAAGCAAAGATGTCACTTTGGGGACTAAGGCGCACCTGACTCAAGCCTTGGTATTTTCAATCACCTCATATGGCAAAAGCTGGACAATGAATAAGAAAGACTGAAAAAGAATTGATGCATTTGAATTATGGTGTTGGTAAAGAATATTGAATATATCATGGACTGCCAGAAGAATGAATGAATCTGTCTTGGAAGAAATACAACCAGACTGTTCCTTAGAAGCAAGGATAGAGACTTTCTTGCTTATTGCAGACACGTTATCAAGAGAGATCAATCCCTGGAGAAGAACATCATCCTTGGTAAAGCAAAGATCCATGAAAAAGAAGAAGGCCCCTCAACAAGATGGATTGACACAGTGGCTACAACAATGTGCTCAAACATTGCAATGATTGTGAGTATGGCACAGGATCGGGCAAAGTTTCATTCTGTTATATATAAGGTCACTATGACTTGGAACCTACTCAAGGGTGACTAACAACAATACAACTTGCTATTTTTACTAACTATATCTTGAGAGAAATATTTTCCTTTTTGGTTAAAGTAGAACTAGGTAATTCTTTTGTATCACTGCATAGTATTAAAAGTATAAGTTCATTAAGGAGCCCTGGTACGCAGTGGTTAGAGCACTTAGCTGCTAACTGAAAAGTCAGTGGTTTGAACTCACCAGCCACTCCTCATGAGAAAGATGTGGCAGTCTGCTTAGGTAAAGATTGACAGCCTTGGAAACCCTATGAGATCTCTGTGAGTCGAAATCGAATCAACGGCAGTGGGTTTGGTTTAGTAGGTTATCATTTCTTTAAATATTTATTTATTGATGAGATTTTTGTTGTTTCCAAACTCTCACTACAATCAACAATGAAAAACTCTTCATATATTTATCCATGCACAGTGTGTTAAGTTCCATGTGGTATAAGTTTCTAGAAGTAATATAATCGAGTAAGAGTGCCTACTTAAAAAAAAAAAAAAGATATTGATACTTGCCCTCCAAAAATGTTGTATAAATTACTCTCTGTATACATGAACAATCATCAAAATCTTTTCTCTGATTCATTAAGATTAAGTTTCATTTAAGATTAAATTAAGACTATGTCATACAAATATGTTAAAAATAATTCGTTTTGGGGAACAAAAATATTGTTAAAAAGCTATTCTAATTTTGCTAATTATATTTATTTACAATGCGAAGTAGCAGCTAACTAGGGTGTTTTGGGAAACCCTGGTGGTATAGTGGTTAAGAACTATGGCTGCTAACCAAAAGGTCAGCAGTTCAAATCCACCAGGCGCTCCTTGGAAACCTTATGGGACAGTTCTTCACTGTCCTATAGGGTCACTATGTGTCAGAATTGACTCAACGGTAAAGGGTTTAGAGTATTTTGATATCAGCCACTAGTTCTTTTTTTTTTTTTAAATGGTTAGACCCAGCTTTTCTTTTCAGCTCTGTGTCTCACTTTATTCTTCTCCCACAATACATACTCCTAATCAACATCTACACTTCTTACTTCCAGTGCCTTTTTCATTAAGTCTTGATATTTGCTTATGTAATTGCTTAAAGCCTGTCTTCAAATAATGAATTTTAAATGATTTAGCAGAAGGTGATATTTTCTCTAATAAATTAGGTAAAATTCAGATCTTGACCATCTATCATTTCTGTTTCTCTACTCTCAAAACATTGTATCTGCATAATCCCTTCAGGGACCAGAGCTCTTCTCCATGCTCGTGTGGTGCTTAGGCAGAGTTTCTTCCTTTTATGATTAAAGCTGGACTTTCTCCTGCTCCGTAATATCATGCCTTGCCATATAGTGGCACAGATTGTTCTTCAGCAGGTTAGCCATTCTCCCTTCTGTAGATGAGACATTTATTTTTTACATGAAGTCAAAGAAGATTGGCTATCTCCTTCTGATCACAGAATTCTGTCTGGATGAAAGTATCCAATCACTTCTTCTTTGACTGTAAATAATTATTCTTATTAATCCCAAAATAGATCACATTGTCAAAAATAATGTTTTTCAGAAAAGGGTTTTCAAAAACTATACCATGTAGGCACTAAGACTCCTAAAAAATGCCCATTATTTAAGTTATGACATGCACTGTTCTGCTGAGAAGACAAATGCAAATAAAAATAAATAAAATGTTTTTAATACAAAGAACAGGCAGGTCACGTTCTTCCAAAGTAGACATATCTGCATTTCTTTGGTTGTTGGTTATTAATATTTCATTAATTTTCAAGCTACTGCAGTTTTCCCTTGAGATATCATTAATAAAATACCATCCAAATCAGCAAGATTATAGTCAAAGTGGCCAAACTACAAGCACCCATTTAATTACCTAGACATTTTAAGAGTGCTAAGCACTTGCTTTAATTTAAAGAACTGTATAATCCAACGATTTAATGATTACAAAGGGTCTTTACCTCTCTCTCTCTCGCTCTCGGTAATTTTATTTCTCATACTCATCCTGCTTACATGCATTTCTTTAGTTGTCCTTTTAGAATAATAAGGAGAAAATTTTGAGTAAGAAGTCACGATTACACAAATACTTCTGACATAAATTTAAGAATGAACAAATACAGGAGCAATTAGCATTCATTTAGCATTCATGATATCAGCCTTTTTTTCTCCTCACTTTCCCCAGTGACATACAATTTTTGATCAAAGAATATAGTCAACAAATTAAGAGCATTAAATTTTGGCAAAATAGTCAAATTTCCTGAACTGCTTGAATCCTCCACTGATTCTAAGTAATTCCATACATACACGAGTAGGCATTTTGGATTTAGATGTCAAAGCAATTCTTACTTCCACTTTAATTCTATCTCACCTATGATCTTGTACCTCATCACACCGCATCCACAACCACTTCTATGGCTCCTCTGAAATACCGGCAAGGCAGGGAAAGAAAATGAAGCACTTTCACCATTTTAAGATGTTTCTTCATGCTGGAGCGCCGTTCATTTTAAAAAATTACCAAATTACATAGAACAATTAAATTCATTCTTTCCAGTTTAAATATTTTCCCCTCAGAAATATTTTGTTTTCCATGATGAACCTTGAAGGTAGCGTGTTCACTGATAGAAGTCAGTCACAAAGGTGTACATATTGTGTGAGTCCGTTTATGTGAAGTTCAAGAACAGGTGAAATGTGTCTATATTGATAGGGCTCAGAATAGTGGATACTGTGGAGAACAGATAATGACTGAGGAAAAGCATGAGGGAACCTTCTGGAAGAGAAGAAAATATTCTGTATCTTCACATGTACACAGATAGACAAAAACATGGAGCTTTACACGTAAGATTGGAGCACTTTTTCTAAGCTATAATTCAGTTTTTAAAATGTTTTTTTCCTATGCTGACAAGAACAACTATTGAAAAAGCTTGCATGGAAAAAGAAATGTCGATGAATTCTTGTGCCCATTCCCTTCTTTCTGCTTTTACTGTCCCAGTTCAAGTCCTATTTATCCCATATCTTAACCACTGAAAAATTCATTGAGACAAAGGCTCAGTATTTGTTCTCCATTTCCTCCCTAATTATGTAACCCCGCTTTTGACATTTCTTAGCCTCCCTTTGCTAAATGTGGTCATAGTATATAACTTTGGACGATAAGATATGCACAACTTTTAGGAAAAGTCATTTAAGGAAGGGAACACACTCTCTTCTTCATTCCTTCCTCCTTCCTTTTGGCTAGAATGATGGCATGGTGTCTGGAGCTTAAGCAGTCATATTGGACCACAGTGGATTTTAGAGGATAGAAGAGCAACATGATAGAAGTGTTGGGTCATGATCCTTCACTGAGCTATATTAGTCTAGGAATAACTACTTCTATATGTCCTTTAGTTGATAAATATATTTTTGTCTTGTTACAGTTAATGTATGAATGTATTTTTTATCACTAAGAAATCTAAAAAAAAACCGCACTGCCATGAAGTCAATTCCAACTCATAGTGACCATATAGGACAGAGTAGAACTGCCCCATTGTCACTAGTAGCTGAGTCTAATATAAATTGATACACACGGTATATATAATCTTTTACTGCACTTTTTCACTATAATCCATTATTCAGATATAGTATTGGAATTTCCCCAAGAGCATAACTGAACACACTCTCTCCTCCGTTGAAATACCTCCTTCCCATTCCAGGAAAAAAAAAAAAAAAAAAAACAATTAAGACACAAAAACATCATTTTACAAAATAATATTTAATTGCTTTTAATTATATATAATTATTGATATTATTAAACAATCATGTTACAAAAGAGAATGAAAAAATTGATTCTATATTTTTAAACTAAATACTAATTTTTATAGGAAACAAAGACCTGAGAATAATCACCAAAATGTACATACTTATGATTTGGTGGTTATGAAATTATAGATATTTTTATTTGAATTGTAATTTTTTTTGAATTTACTAAGTTTGCGACAATAAGGATGTGTTACTGTAGTAATTAAATAACCTGTTCAAAAACAAAACAAACTTCCCATGGTTTCATAAAATGGAAACTCTTCTTAAAATTTTAACCCTAAAGAGAGTTCTTTCCAGTGTAACAAATGAAACTTGCCATTCTCATTATAAACATTCTCCCTTGTTCTAGAGGCATTAACCCATGAATTAAGGCAAGAGAAAGAAATTACAATGTAAAAACTGGAAGAAGAGACATAATTGTGCCATTTGCTCTAGATGATCTGTCCATTTCATAGAAAATATATTATCAATTGAAATGCTAATATTATAATTGATTTCAGCATGGTGGTGGGATTCACAAAATTGGAAGATATCACAAGTGTTCTTACACCAGATTAAAAATCTTATTAAAAAAATAATTCCATTAACAATAGAAGGAAACCCTGGTGGTGTAGTGGTTAAGAGCTACTACGGGTGCTAACCAAAAGGTCGGCAGTTCAAATCCACCGGGCGCTAAAGTGAAACTATAAAATATCTTAACACTGGCAAAGAAAAATGTGTATGATTTACAGGAAGAAAGTAATAAAAAGACATAAAATAAACTTAAATAATTATAGAGATAAAATTGTAGAGATATGTATGCTATATTCCAGCATGTCATTTCTCCCCAAATAAATTTTCAGTTTTTATAAAATTAAGGTCAAAATCCCAAAGATATTTTTTTCAGCATTTGACAAATAATTTTAGAGTTTATCTAGATGACTGACTCTAATAAATTTTGAAAAAGGAGATTTGGGTAGAATTTGTTCTCTAGTTATATTACTAAAATGGAGATAGAAAAACAGCTAGTGAAATGAGATTTAACTAAAGATTCTAGAAACTTATATAAATAGATATATGAAGGTACTGTATTCAGGAAAAAATCAAATTAATAGAGAAATAATGAATTATCTAATAGATGGTGTTGAGAAAATTAGTTATCTATATTGGGGGGGGAAGCCATATATCCTTGCTTCATACAATACATAACAAATAAACGAGAAAAATTTTTAAAAATTAACTTTTAAAAGAAAACACAATATTAGAAGAAAACATAGTACAATAATTCCATAATATGTGAGCTGAGAAGGCCTTTTCATTGACACAAATGATAATAACAAAAACTTCCACTGAATGCTTAATTATTACTGGCACTATTCTAAGTGCTTTTAAATCTATTGATTTACACATGCCCTGTATCCTTCCGTGAGAAAGAACTTTTATACGAGAGCCCTGAAGCACAGAGAGGTTAAGTCCGGTATCTCAAACCAAGCTTTCTGGTTCAAGATTCTATGGCCTTATCCACAATCTTTACCCTCAAAAGCCACACACAAGATGACTGACAAAAATGATCACTTAACATTACACATTTCTAATTGGAATAAAGACAGCCTAACCAAAGTTAAATTTAAACCATGAAAAAATATTTGCAACTTTTCTTATGGATGAGAGATCAGTAACCTTAAGTAGTTCATGTAATTCAGTAAGAAAAAAATGAAAAAGACCCTATGAAACAAGAGACAAAAGACATAAACAATTCACAATGAAGCCAAAATAAGTGGGTGATAACCAAATGAAATGATGTTTAACTTTACTGATAATCAAATATTTGCAAACAAAAATGTGCTATTTTTCAGTATACTGGTGTTCGAAAAGTTGTTATTGCCATTTTGACCAGGGTGTGGCAATACAGGCACTCTCATGCACTGTGATAGGAGCAGAGGTTTACAAAACCTTAAAAGGAAATATACAATATGTACCTAAGTTTAAAATGTGCCTAACCCCATGACGGTGAGATCGCCCTTTGAAGAATTCAGCACCAATTAAATTAAAATATATATATAGTTGATAATTGAACTTTGCAGGGTAATATTTTCCAATAACACTATGTTTTAAAATTAGTTAAATGTACTTCTATAAGGGATTGGTTAGGAGCCCCTGGATTACACAACAGGCTAAAGACTTGACTACTAACCAAAGGTAAGCAGTTCCAACTCATCCAGGAGCACCTCAGAAGGAAGGCCTGGAGATCTGTGTCCAAATGATTACAGCCTTGAAAATCCTATGGAGCACAAGTCTCTTCTGACACTCATGGGGTCGCCTTGAGTTCTAATTGACTTGATGGCAACGGTTCTTTTTTTGTTGTTGTCGTTTTTGTGTTTTGATTAAGGGATCAGTTAAATAAATTATGGTGCATTTAAACAATCGAATATCATCCAATCATATAAAAGGGAAAAAATAAAGACTGATATGTGAAGATGTCCATGGTATACTATTAAAAAAAATAAATAAATACTATTATGAAACAAAAATTTATATTACACGGGGACTGTGGGTCACCATTTTGACTCATAGAGACCTATGATTCTGAATTGACTCGACGGCAACAGGTTGGCAATGGGTATGGGTAGTTATGAGTCAGAATAGACTCAATGGCAACTAACAATAACGACAATGGATTGATTGGTTCGATTTATGTTTTCATATATGTTTATATATTTTTACACGCAGTCCCTAAGCCTGATTCTCATGGAACTCCTCACCAGAATGCTCTCATTTCCAGATCACAGACTTCATTCTCTTCCTAGAATGTTCTTCTTTCTCATACTGCCTATCAAAAATCCTTCAAACCCTTTCAAAATGCTACTTACACGATGGAGCTTTTTTTTGTCTTCTTTTTTTCTTTTTCTTATTTCAAAGGAAAAAAAAAAGAAAAACTCTTAGAGATTTTACAACAATATGGTATGGATTATACTAATCTGTGTATCTGTCTGCCTTCTTTAGGAAGTTCTAAGATGCTCAGTGTGTATGTTCTACATACTTTTATCCCACCCTCAATGGCTAGAACTCAAATCAGTAGTGTCACTAGGTGGGGTATAGGGGATAGGGAGCACACCATGTGACACTGTCAGAAGGGGTGACACTAAAATGACTGTCTATAAAAATATCCCTATAGCTATAACACCAAAAACATTTTTCGTAAACCCATCTTACCGGTATCAATATACTTACAAGACTAAAACTCTACGCTAATTTATTTTTTGAATCTTCTAATGTGTTCTGGAAACCCTGGTGGTGTAACGGTTAAGTGCTACAGTTGCTAACCAAAAGATCAGCAGTTTGAATCCACCAGGCGCTCCTTGGAAACTCTATGGGGCAGTTCTACTCTGTCCTATAGAATTGCTATGAGTCAGAATCGGCTCAACGGCAGTGTTTTTTTTTTTTTTTTTTTTAATATGTTCCAGTCGGAGCTGTCATTATTACGCAATTACAATGACACTTCAAATCACATGATTTTATCCAATTTTCTTGTGTTTTAGCTACAGCGTTGTGGTAATTAGTATTTGTGAACCTGTATCAATAGCTTTTTGGGGGAAATGAAGTAGTTATTAAAAAAAAAGAAAGATATATGGGAATTACGATTTACAGGTAATATTAGTACAATAAACATTAAGGATTCTGTGTGCTCTGGTATGGAAGGAGGTCTATGGGGGTGTGACACCTTGAGTCACTGCACTGGGTGACACCAGCTCTAGTGATGCCATTAATTCAAACGTTCACATAAACTAAAAAAACCAAACCTATTGCCCTCAAGTCAATTCTGACTCACACTGACCCTACAGAGCAGAGTGGAACTCCCCATAGGGTTTCCAAGGCTATGTGTCTTTACGGAAGCAGACTGCCACATCTTTCTCCTACAAGGTAGCTGGCAAGTTCAAACTGCTGACCTTTTGGTTAACAGCCTTGTGCTTCACTACTGTGCCACCAGTGCTCCTTAAATATGCAATTAGCAGATATTTAATAAATGCTCACCAAATTGCTGAATTGGTATATACACCCAACTCAACTGATCAATAAAATATTAATGAATGTGATTGTTTTGTCAAATATTGAGCTTGTGATTTGTTTCTGTGACAAACGGGATATTAAAAATTATTCACACAAAAACAAGAGACAGCAAAGCTCTTCATGTTTAAACAATTTTAAGATAAATGACACCCTAGAGAAGCATATTCAGTGTTAGAGATGTCCCATTATTATCTTTATTAAAAATACATCATTATTAAAATAATCTTGTCAAGCTAGCAAGGTTGAGTCTGGAATTCTTAAAGCTGTTCAAGTGTAGCCACCCAGCCCCAGGTCTAGGCTTACAAATGTCTACAGTCAGGTACCAGTTCTCATAATGCAGAGACTGACAAAAGACTTTGAATCAAGATAAGCCAATCCAATTTATTTTCACTTTATTCAAATCCCATCTATTTACTACCTTGTCTCTATATGGGTCCTAATACTTATTACTCAGCCTCTTTCCCCTGGGGGTGGGATGGGGTGTCAGTATTCGCTAAAGCGTTAGAAGGGTTTTAGATATTTCTTTATGCTTATTACACATCTATAGGGTCACTATGAGTTGGAATCGACTCGACAGCAGCAAATTTGGTTAGATTTGATTTACTGTATATTTGTGGAGCCCTGGTGGTGCAGTAGTTAAGAGCTAGGGCGCTAACCAAAAGGTCAGCAGTTCGAATCCACCGGCCGCTCTTTGGAAACCCTTTGGAGCAGTTCTACTCTGTCCTGTAGGGTCTCTGTGAGTAGAACCGACTTGAAGGCAAAGGGATTGTACATTGTAGAAAACCCCAACACACTATCACATGGCAAGTGATGACTTTTTTCCTGTTTACATAATTCTGTTGATGGGGGAATCACTCCCTGGTTAGGCCACTCTTGTGAATTTCATATAGCATTGCCCATTGCCATCAGATGCATTCCGACTCAGTGATCCTATAGGGCAGAGTAGAACTGCCCCATTGGATTTCGATGGCTATAATCTTCACAGAAGCAGACTGCCATGTCTTTCTCCTGTGGAGCAGCTAGTGGGTTTGAACTGCTGACTTCTTGGTACACAGCCGGGCAGTTAACCACTGAACCCTCAGGGCTCCTTCATATAACATTAAATAGAGGAAATTAGTTCTAAATTGAAACTAAAATGTGTCTCCTTTCTAATTTATACCTATTGTCCCTAAACGTTGCCTTCTGGAACAGCAAAATATAAACATAAGCCCTTTTCATTGTTAGAAGCTAGCCTATTTCAAGTTACTTAACTCATTTTTCTTTTACTCTATTATCGTAGAGCATGTGCCTTCAATAGCTACAGTGAAAGGAAGAAATGATGAAGTAAAAGAGCTGAACAGAAAATTTCAAACAGTGGCTCAAGAAGACAAAGTACAGTATTATAATGAAATATGCAAAGACCTGGAGTTAGAAAACCAAAAAGAAATGTTCAGCATTTCTCAAACTGAAAGAACTGAGGAAAAATTCAAGTCTCAAGTTGCAATATTCAATGACTATACAGGGAAAATACTGAAGGACTCAGGAAGCATCAAAAGAAGATGGAGAGGATACAAAGAGTCACTGTACCAAAAAAAAAACATTAGTAGACATTCAACCATTTCAGAAGGTAGCATACGATCAAGAAGTAATGGTACTGAAGAAAGAGGTTCAAGCAGCACTGAAGGCATTGGTGAAAAACAACACTCCAGGAACGGACAGAATAACTATTGAGATGTATCAGTAAATGGACGCAGCTTTGGAGGTGCTTACTCACCTATGCCAAGAAATTTGGAAGATGCTACTTGGTCAACCTACTAGAAGAGATCCATATTTGTGCACATTCCAAAGAAAGGTGATCCAACAGAATGCAGAAATTATTGAACAATATCATTAATATCACACGTAAGTAAAATTTGCTGAAGATCATTCAAAAGTGGTTGCAGCAGTATATACATCAACAGGAAACTGCCAGAAATTCAAGCCAAATTCAGAAGAGGACATGGAATGAGGGCTATCATACGGATCTTGTCTGAAAACAGAGAATACCAGAAAGATGTGTACCTCTGTTTTATTGACTATGCAAAGGCATTTGACTGTGTGGATCATAACAAATTATGGATAACATTGTGAAGAATGGGAATTACAGAACATATAATTGTGCTCATGAGGAGCCTGTACATAGACAAAGAGGCATGGTTCAAACAGAACAAGAGGATATCGTGTGGTTTAAAATCAGGAAAGGTATGCATGAGGGTTGTATCCTTTCACCATAGTTATTCAATCTGTATGCCGAGCAAATAATCAGAGAAGTTGGACTATATGAAGAAGAACGGGCATCAAGATTGGAGGAGGACACATTAACAACCTGCAATGCAGATGACACAACCTTGCTTCCTGATAGTGAAGAGGACTTGATGTACTTTCTATTGAAGATAAAAGATTACAGCCTTCAGTATGGATTATATCTCAACATAAAGAAAAAAAAAATCCTCACAACTGGACTAATAAGCAACGTCATGATAAATGGAGAAAAATCTTAAGTTGTCACGAATTTCATTTTATTTGGATCCACAATCAATGGCCATGGAAGCAACAGTCAAGAAATCAAATGACACATTACATTTCACAAATCTACTGCAAAAGACTTCTTTAAAGTGTTAAAAAGTAAAGATGTCACTTTAAGGGCTAACGTCCACCTGACCCAAGCCATGGTGTTTTCAACCACCTCATACACATGCAAAAGCTGGACAATGAATAAAGAATACCAAAGAAGAATTGATGCCTTTGAATTATGGCATTGGCAAAAAATATTGAATACACCATGAACTGCCAGAAGAGTGAACAAATCTGTCTTGAAAGATGGACAGCCAGGATGTTCCTTAGAAGTAAGGATAACAAGACTTCATCTCACATACATTGGAGATGTTATCCAAAGGGACCAGACCCTGGAGAAGGACATCATGCTGGGTAAGGTAGAGGGTCAGGAAAAAAGCGGAAGACCGTCAAAGAGATGGATTGACACAGTGGCTGCAACAATGGGCTCAAGCATAACAATGTGAGGATGGTGCAGGACTGGGCAGTGTTTCGTTTGGTTGTACATAGGGTTGCTATGAGTAGGAACCAACTCAACATGTGCCTTCAATAACAGCACATCTTCAACACCTGATCCTTGGGACTTTCCCTCCTATTCATCTCCTCTGCTCTCACATTTCTTTTTGTTTTATTTCCTAAACCTTGAGCTAATGTTACTTTCCCTACTTATAAATTCCCCTCTTTTTCTCTCTATTTGTAATACTTTAATGTCCACTTTCAACTCTTAAACTTGGCATATCTAGCTGTTTCTCCAAAATCTAGTTCTCCTGCCTACTTTTTCCAAAACCCTAAAATATGAAAGCGTGCCCGCAGAACCTAGTCCTATTTTTGGCCTATCATTATATTTGATTTCCAGTATTTCTTCTTTTGTACAATCTAAGTTTCTCAACCATAAAACCTAGATTTTAATCACAGAGTCTTCTTCCAAAAGGTCCATCCTGCCCAGGGGACCACCCAGATATTGAGTAACATCCGCCTAACCAAAATTCTGTAACTGTGTCCATCTCTAACATGCATCGTATTTGCAGAACTTCACCATCCTTCCCACTGGGACACCTATGTATCTATACCCAACTACAGCTTGTAGTTTTGCCACGTCTGTTTCTATACTTTATCTGAAATGATAGCATCCACTCTTGATCTATCCAATTTCATCAACCCAGTCATGCAATTAATACTAACTTCTACCATGTTTTGATGAAGATGGAAATTTCCAGTTGGATAAAGCTGAACAAATTAACCATAACCACACAAACCTCTTTTTTTTTTTTTAATTTCTGCTAAGTAGGTAAATTCTGAGAAAAACCTAAACAAATTTACAATAAAATTGGAGAACAGCAATAGTTTTAACCCATTTTTTTTCTTCTGAAGAATAAAAAATGTATTTGTTTTATCTCTAGAAACAAAATAAATTAAGAAGTAGACTAATTCTATTCTGTAAATATCAGTTTAGATTATGGGCTGAATCTTTAAAATATATTTGATTCTCTTTAATTAATCTTTTAAAAATTATTACTGTGTATCTAACCTTCTTATTAAAAAATATATTTAAAATCAAAACTCCTTCAAAGGTAATGAAGTTTCAAACATCTCTACAATTTCAACCTAATGATAATCTGCCAAGGAAGCTCTACCACAAATTATAATTTATTAGAACAAATAAAAGAAAAATGAAACTCACGTGTTATAACAGAGAGAGGCTAAAAGGCTAACATTTCCTCACCTAGGCCTGAAAGAAAGTCAATAAATGATTCTCTGAAGCTTCCGTCAGGAGAGCTGAATCTTTAGTGATAGTGAAGAAAATCTATTCTGAAATTGTACCTATTAAAGCTAACAGATAGAACAAAGAATAATGGGAGATCTGTAGAGAAAATAAAGAAACAACTGGTATGACTTTTTTTTAAAATCCAAGAGAGTTTCATCACCTTCAATCCCCTTTGCACAGAGAAGCAATATTAGTTTAAAAATGGTTCTTAATGAAGTAAGTCTTTAAGGTTCATGTCAGTATTTTAACATATGATACTTATCTTTCAGTGTTTTAGATAAAGTTAAAACTAGAGAACAAAACTGCATGTCATTTAGCAGAATCTAATTTTTTTTTTTAACGATGGGTGAGTTAAGTCGCTATTAATAAATTTTCTATGAATTGCGTATTTTTACTATTCAAATTATATTATTAGAAGACAAACAGATGCAAATATCCTTCTAATTTTATTGCAAATAACAATGCAGTCTTTTCAATTTATATCTTCTTGGGGATTTTCACTTTCTGTTCTCACCTACCTGGAATATATTCTTGACAGATGCTGGCTGTGTTCTCTCCCTCGCTTTTTCAGGTCTTAATTTAAATATCAGCCTCTCAGTCAATGATTTGCAAATATCTTATACTTCCAATGTGACCCTTAATCAATTGCTTCCTTTCTGTTCCAAATGGGTCTATCTTAAATTAAACTCTCATAGACATTTTCCTGGACTTCCCCAGGCCAATGCAACCTCTCACGAATGTCTTTTTAAAATACAAAACTGATCAGTTCATTTTTAGTACTGTCACCCGATCCTTCTTTTCTGGTTTCTTCTGCCACTTCCCAATCAGAACACTTTTCTCTGGGCTATTCTACCAAGGACAGGGAGTCATTTTTATATTTATAAACACAGGAAAAGGTAGTGAGCTTTTATAATAAGGAACATTAGAAGAAGCTCCAGATTAGTGGAAAGACAGTAAAAAACGATAAAAGAACATGAACCTCTCTTAAGCAATGACTTCTACCATTGTAGAATTACTCCAAAGTTTACATGTAGGGAGCCTTGGTAGCACAGTGATAAAAAGCAGTTCTAATCTACCAGCTACTCCTTGGAAACCCTGTGGTACAGTTCTGTTCTGTCCTATAGGCTTGCTATGAGTTGGAATCAACTCGAAGGCAATGGATTTTAAGTTTATATATAAGAAGCCCTGGTGGTGCTGAAGTTAAGAGCTTGACTGCTAACTGAAAGGCCAGCAGTTTGAACCCACCTTCAAGACATAAAGATGTGACAGTATGCTTCCATTAAGATTTTACCACCCCCCATTGCCGTTGATTGTGACTCATAGTGACCCTAATGGACACAGCAGAACTGCCCCAGAGGGTTTCCAAGGAGTGGCTGGTGGATTAGAAATGCTGACCTTCTCGTTAGCAGCGGAATTCTTAACCACTGAGCCACCAGGGCTCGTTCAGAAGATCACACTCTTGGAAACCCTATAGGGCATTTCTATTCCGTGCTATAGGGTCGCTATGAGTCAGAAGTTACTCAAGGACAATGGGCATTTTGGTTTTGTTGTTGCAATAGTCAAGCACTTGGCTGCTAACAGAAAGGCTGGAGTTTCGAATCCACCCAGCGTCTCCCCGGAAGAAAGACTTGGTGATCTCCTTAAAGATTATAGCCTAGGAAAGCCTATAGAACAGTACTACTCTGTCACATGGGGTTGCTCTGAGTCAAAATTGACTCAATGGCACCTAACAATACATTTGTATGTATTTTAATACGCTTGTATATATATTTTACAAGAATATATACGTATACTCACAATTTTAAAAGAATAACGTCGTTACTATACATAATCGATTCTATTTTTCTTCTAATGCTATTATATTCTATTTCTGTAGATGCAATTTATTAAATTAATTTCACAAACCACTAGTGGAATATGATGTACAATTTGAAAAAAAAATCTGTTAAACGGGTTTGAGTCTTGTACCATGAGTAAATTATAACCCAGGGTATTGATAACAGTATTCAAAGATAAAGAACTTAAGTTGGTAATTCAGGAGCAGTCATAGAAAATAGCAGTGATTTTGTAACACTATGATTGAGAAAATGTTAGTTTCCAAAAAGGAGGGGAAAGTGCATATTTCATAAACTACATCACTGTATAATATTCTAAGATGCATAATTTAAGGAATGGCTCGCAAACACAGAGAAAAGGAAGCAGTAGTTATTAGTGTCCAATATGACATATGTAAAAATTAATCAAAACTAATCTCAGTTGCCTAGTTTCTGAGCTAGTGTAACAAGGATATTTAGTATGATTTTGAAAGGCATAAAGAAATAAAGGGCCCATTCATTCCTGTGACAAGAAGATGTGGTCACTAATTCTCCTTCCGTTGTCTACTAGACACACAACTAGACTATAAGCACTTTGATAGTATGATTTGCTTTATTGCAGCCCTCACGGCACAGTGGTTAAGAGCTACGGCTGCTATTCAAATAATCAGCAGTTGGAATCCACCAGCTGTTCCTTGGAAGCCCTATGAGGCAGTTCTAATCTGTCCTATAGGGTGGCTGTGAGTCAGACTTTACCGCAATGGGTTTTATTCTTACATTAACACACATATATACATACACACATGATTATTTTAATCAAATATGGGCATAACTTTATGAAAGTATGTCCTTATTTATCTCATGTTAAAGTGCTCTGAAAACAAATTATTCTAAGCTGTTACTAGAACTTCCCAGATCTTTAGCTAGATGGGAATATACTAGTATGATATGATATGATATGACGTGACATGATACGATATGATATAAACTAAGCAAAAATATTTTACCTTCATAACGATACATATAAAAGGCTATTTCATCTGGCTGAATTCACAAAGCATAATATTTTAAAAAATCCATAAATAATACTCACAAATTAAAAAATCAAAGGCAACAATATGGCCACAGACCTGCAAAAATGGTTCACAAATCTATTTTTTCCCGCACTAGCTCTTCTGAATCAGGCCCCATGGGACATCTGTCCTATCCCTGACTGGACCAGGAGATATAAAACATGAAGGGTCCTGTTTAAGTTGTCTGACCCAGCCCTATTCCTTAAATAACACCTTTTATCTATGATTTTGTTTCTAATAAACATAACTTTTAAATGAAGACATCATATCTGTACCCTTTAAGACATTGTAGCTTTCAAACCCTAAAAAACATGAAACTGTTAACTTTATTTCTACTTTCCTTTAAACTACATTGTCTTCATTTTTTTTTTTTTTTTTTTTAACGTGGTATTGCTGATCTTCACATACCGAAACCCTCAGGACGGAAGTTTTTATTGAAGGTAGTTTAATCATTTTGATAAAACTCTGCGTAAAGGGAATGCCTAATGACTGGTATTTCTTTTATATTTAATTTGTGCCTTGAGCACAGAGGACTTAGGAAGTTACCTGGAGTTCACTGCCACAAATGATATTACAGAAGCATAATAGATTTTCTTCAAGTATTCATACATTATAAATGTGTTACTATGTATCTGACAAAAGTTATTAGTATAAGAGTATTTTTTAAAGTATTTCTCAGACATCTATTTAAAAATCGTTTTCTACACTTAAATTACAATGACCATAGAAATTTGCTAACCTTTCATGACACAGTGACTTAAAAATCCATTAAATGTTCAAAAAATGCACTACTTGACTCTTTTGTAATTCTAAAAGCAAAGGGCTATCCAACATTTTCAGGATCATTAAATTAAAAATGATAAGAAAAGAAAATCATTAACTAATTTATATTTCTCTTCTAATGGGAATGGAATTAGTAATTACTTTAGCGGGCAAAACTTCCTGTAGTCAGTCACTTGTGTGGAAATCACACGTCTAACGTTAAAGGTATGGATCCTATCCATCCACTGCTGTTGAGTCGATTTCCAACTCACGGCAAGCCTATAGAACAGAGTAGAACTGCCCCATAGAGTTTCCAAGGAGTGCCTGGGAGATTTGAACTGCTGACCTCTTGGTTAGCAGCCCTAGCACTTAACCACTACACCACCAGGGTTTCCAACAGACCTCAAATTACAAAAGCTCACAGTTTATTTATACACCAGTATTAAAACAAGTGACACAAATTCCTCTTGCTTAATTATCCAAACTATTATTTTCAAATATCCTTTTCCTATGTTGCATTTATTCTTTTTTCCTTTTATAGACTTCAATTATGTTTGATCCTTTACCTTACATATTGTATTCACTCAATAATTATTTACTAAATTAATGTGTGAAATCAATTTGGATAGTTGCAAAGAGTTGAGAAACAAAGCCAAGGTTTGTATACTCAAGACTTTGATTCAAAATCATTATATTCATGTTAGAGTGACAAGCCATTACAGCTCGAAATTTTATCTTATTCATATGACAACTTGTAAGTATGCATTTTGTCTTGTTGAAATGACTATAGAATTTTTGGTTTGAAACTTTTGAAGCTATCTTCACTTCATCCACCTATTTCTTCACCAGTATTTTTTTTATTAATGAGCTAACTGCCTTATGAAAGTTATATTAATTTTATTGCCGATCTAAAATCATATTTTAAATTCATACAACATATCAGTAACCTTTTGTGTAAAAATATTATATTTTTTAATAAAAAAGTGATGCTCAGAGCAATTTAACACTATTATGACTAAACAGAAAAAGCAGTTTATTAGAATTTTTAAAAGTATTTATAGTATTGTATTTTACAGTATTTAAATTTGATTTAAAAAGAAAAATCGATTGGTGCCTCCACAGTTACCCATGACATGTTGAGGTGTCCTATGCCTTTACTTACAGAAGGGGCTGCTCTACACATGCTAAACTGAGGCTGCAGTCTTCCATCCTATTCCGGGCTCCAAACAGAAACCCCCAGAGCATCCTGAGCCGTAAACTCATTCCTAAACATACAGCACACTTAAGCAGGGAAACTTCAGAAAAGTGGTTTGTGAATTCTCAGTTAGAAATTCTCTTCGTACTAGCTGCGATTTCTGAGTACATCAACACTGAGAAAGCAGTTGTTCCCACAACTTAAAATAGCACAGATGGAACATTTAACCTTTTTACTGCCCAGTCAGGGTCTAATTACTATTTTATGTTTAAACACATACTCACACACAAAATTGCCATTTTGATATTTCTCATAATGGAATAGAAGGTAGATGGAAGTAAGATCAACTCATTGCTCGTAAAACGGTAAAAAAAAAAAAAAAAATAGAGAAAAGGTATTTGTAGGAATTTAAAAGAATGATGTCAGATTAGTCAAGCTCAATTTTTTTTTTTTTTATTAAAAAGCTGGTCCTTCCATATAGCTCTATTTTCCATAATTACCCTTTAGTAAAGGGTTGGTTACTCTTATAGATTATTCATGATGTTGGTTAATTATATTTTCTAATCCTGGTGTTATATTTAGCAACTTACTAAAGCTCTGTAGAGGACATGAACTTTCAGGGCACTTAGAATAACTGTGTCTCCCCAAGATCTGTCACATGCTCACTGTTTATAAGTAACCTGGTTTATTTACTAGATACTGTTAATACCTTGTCCCAGCAACATAAATACCCATTTACTGAAGTTTAGTCAGCAGGGTTGCTCTTTATCTGTAGTGACATTTTCCTAAGGAATATTCACAGGCTTATTGCCTCTTTTGCTTCAAAGATATGTATTAGTACTGAAAAATATCTTTCAAGCCAGCCTCTCAAATGAATCAGAAAGGCTAAACACTGTATCCAAGTCTTTAGTTATAATGTTACCACATTTATCTCTCCATTGTGGATGGGATGATAAAGCTGTTTCTTTAAAATCAATTCAACAGATCAGTTTAGTTTAAAAATATATATACACCATAGAATGTATTTTATTTTGAAAGATATTTGGATTTCTTTCCTAATTCTTTTATTCTGGCAAGCAAATGTATGGCAATGATGAATAACAGAATAGGCTGCTGTTACAGAGTGGAAAGATAATACTCTTGATGCCAGAAGTCCAGAGAATGTATTTAGCGCTGATTTTTTCTAGCCCTGTGACCTTGGGTAAGTCACTTAGCTATTTTCCTCACTTCAGTGGTCCTTTGCTCTCTTTCTTATCGAGATTGCATTCAGTAAATGGGCATTTTTTCTGTGATAGAGAAAAGCTGGGCTGTTTGGAAGATTCATTAGATCCCTTCTGGGAGCGTGACAGGTGCATGGTGTTATACTGTGTGCAAGCACTGATCCTGGCAGGAATAGTGCAGGACCTGCTGGCAGAGCCCACAGAGGAAACCTGAATGAGCATTCCAAATGTCCTTCTACAGGCATTACCCACCTAGGGAATTTCTCATCCAATGACTACTGGAGGATAACTTTCCCAAGGCTGTGCTTTTCACCGTCGCCTTCTTACTGCTTGCACGATGTTTATCACATTTCAAGATGCCATCTGTGGTGTTTTCCAACATGATCACCACAGAGGTTGAAGGAATCACATATAAATGGAATATTTATTACTATGAACACATTTGGCATTGTTGGAATTGTCAAAACAAACTGACAGCCCCTGTGGCCTAGAAACTTTTTTCCTACGTTGATATTATAACTCCAATTGATGCTGGCACTTGTAAAGATGAATAAACCATGTGGTATCCATAGGCATCATTTGTAACAGCAAAGAAAATGGACAATTTTGCTTTTTCATAAACCTTAAAGTCAGGGTGCTTAATTTAGAGTATTTTCTCTATTGCCAGGAATGCAACCTTTTAGACATGGATGGACAGGTACAGAACAGTGTGTGGCTCTGTTACAAATTATGTACTATTTTATGTTATATAGTTTTTATGATTTTGCGTTAGATTTTAAAATTTGCAAAATAGCTTCTTTTCTATTATAAAGCTTCACAATAATTTGTGATATACTACAACTCTCCCATTCCTCTGTGCCATTGTTTTGCTCAAATGTATGATCAGTTCATGTGTCTGGCCTCTTCATTGGTTTATATACTTCTTTGAGGGCAGGGATTATACCTTGTTCATCTAGATGCCCCCATAGTGATTTTTCCCTTATCTTACAAAGATCAGTCAGTGAAAATCTTTATTAAATGATAGAAAATGTTTTTAATCAAAAGGTATATTGCTACTTTAGGAGAGTCTGTTCTAACATCATTAAATACTGAAACATGTAAACCATTCTGCTATCTGTATTATATAGTAGTGGGAGATTTCTGTCCCTATTTCATATCAGATACCATCACAGAAAGTATTTATTGGTATATAATAGTTGAAATATAATAAAGTGGTAAGAAAAGATTTTAAATGCAATATGACTGAAACTAAAATATCTGTTCCATACATACATAAGAGAAAAAGTTATTGAAAACCAATCGATTTTCTAGAAAGTCTTAATTCTTTTCTTCTTTCTTACTGCAAATATATCTACAATACCTGTTCTGAATCAAGTATTTAAAAGCAGATGTACTAATTAAGAAATAAAGCCTTAAATTGAACAATTTTCTTTCTATATATTATCAAGCTATTGTTATTAGGTGCTGTACAGTTGGTTCCGACTCATAGTGACCTTATGTACAACTGAACGAAACGTTGGTCAGTCCAACATCATCTTCACAATCACTGCTATGCTTTAGCACATTGTTGCTGCCACTGTGTCAATTCACATTGTTGAGGGACTTCCTCTTTTGCTCTGACCCTCTACTTTTCCAACAATGATGTCCTTCTACAGTGACTGGTAACATGCCCAAAGTAAGTGAGACAAAGTTGCACCATCCTCATTTCCAAGGAGCATCCTGGCTGTACTTCTTCCAAGGCAGATTTGTTCATTTTTCTGGCAGTCTATGGTATGTTCAGTATTCTTCGCCAACATCATAATTCAAACGTGTCCATTCTCTGTTCTTCCTTTTTCATTGTCTAGCTTTTGCATGCATATGAGGTGATTGAAAATACCGTGGCTTAGGTCAGGCATACTTTAGTCATCAAAGTGACATCACTGTTTTTTTTTTTTTTTTTAACATTTTAAGAGGTCTTTTGCAGCAGATTGACCAGTGCATTACATCCTTTGATTTCTTAACCGCTGCTTCCATGAGTGTTGATTGTGGAACCAAGCAAAATGAAATTCTTGACAGCTTAAATATTTTCTCTGTTTATCATCATGTTGCTTATTGGTCCAGTTGTGAGAATTTTTGTAATACACACTGGAGGCTGTAGTCTTTGATCTTCATCAGTAAATTCTTCAAGCCTTCTTCACTTTCAGGAACCAAGGGTGTGTCATCTGCACATAACCAAAAAAACTAAACTCATTGCAGTGGAGTCGATTCTGATTCATAGTGACCCTAGAGCACGTTGTTAATTTAATTACTCTTCCTCCATTCCTGATGCTGTGTTCTTCATGTAGTCAGGCTTCTCAGATTATTTGCTCAGCATACAGACTGAATAAATATGATGAAAGAACATAAACCTGAAGCACACCTTTTCCAATTTTAAACCAAGCAATATCCCCTTGCTCTCTTCCAATGACAGCCTCTGCATGAGCATAATAAGTGTACTGGAATTCCCATTTTTTGCAAATCAGATTATTATGAACTGTTAAGAAATCATGGATTATGAAGGTAGATATTGTAATCAGTAATAATATAGTAGCTAGAAATAAGAGTGAAAAGGGAAAACAACTCTATTTAAAAAATTTTAGAGGGTATCTTTTTATTATTTAAAACATTTCTTAACTACTGGTTTTAGAAAACTAAATTCACTCAGGGAAACTAATTACCTCTGTAACCTCAATCCATACATCAGATTTCCCTGAAACATATTAAAAATTCTTTCTATTGAATCATCTTCTACAATGTCTCATATACAACCCTTCTATTACATTTTCTCCTCTCCTTTTTCATTGCTTATTGAAATAACTTACAAAAATTTTTTTTTTCCTTTAAATTTCCCCTCATTCTAATCTATCAAATTGTGGGGTGTCTGAGACATGTTTTGATTCACGGGTACATAGTTTTACTTGAATAAGCTCTCAATCAATAGTCATTATGTGATTAATTAAAAAAAACATAGCGTGTTTGCAATTTTATTTTGGAATGGTTAAACATCGTATCAAATCAAAATATATCTCACTATCCAACAGAAAGTAACCAAATATGATCAGCTTGATTAGTTTCTGGGAAGTGATATTGCAGGGGGAGAGGGGAATCTAAACAAAATTCCAAAATCCAAAATCCAAGATCTAAATGAACAAGTTGCAACAGAGATCACACTTTGAGAGAATGACCAATTAATGGAGTTAGATAGATGTGAATTTCAAATTCTGTATCTTCTATTCATGGATGGAAAATGTGCTTGGTTTCTAAATATCCTCAAGTTACTTCAATAAACACTTTAAATTTTATACATAGCTCTTATTGGAATGGGTACTTAGCAAATATATAGGTAACTGGCTTAAAAAAAAAAACAAGGAACCATAATATTTAGTCTTTTTGTGAGCACCAATTTAATTTATCCCCTTAACAACATATTGACCAGAAAAAAGAAGTTTGTGTTAAATGCATATCTTTTGCTCTGTAGCACTGATTATACAAAAAAAAAAAAAAAAACTCTCTTTATTAAAACTCATATTCTTGGCTGTGTGAATGACCAGGTTTAAAAATAAGAGGAAAGGAAAAGAAAGGGAAGGGAAGATAAGGAAAATAATAAAATTGCTAGGAACCGTTCCTAAATTTTTGTATCATTACAGCGAACAGATTTGAAATTGCTAAAATTCAAAACTAGTTGGAAGAAAAAAATGACAACACATCAAATTACTAGCTAAATGTAGTGCTATAGGAAGAATATTCTGAAAAGAAGATTGGCTGTTTAAAGATAAAAAGAACATTAGGGTCAGCCATTAATGTCAAAGGGAATCAAATACTCTTCCAAGGACCCAGATAATACGCACTAATAGTGGGTCCAAGCTGGATTCAGCCGGATGCAGGTGCATGTTTAGCAGCTGCAGAGGCAGCACACACACACACACACACACACACACACACACACACACACAGTCACATGCAGGCACGCACACAGAGCGTAGTATAAAGTAGCGCTCTTGAAATGTAGAGGACAGAAAGCTGTAAACAGAAATCTCAAAAAGTAATAAGCTCATATAAATGCTTGAACACTAGCTCTCCATCTCCTTGTGACTGTTTAACTCATAATAGTCCAAGATTTAAAGCACACTGGACTCACATTCAGGCTGAAATTTAGGAAAAAAATTCTTTCTCCAAAAACACTAGTTCTTGGACTTTAAATAACTTTCTCAATTTTCCTTTGCTCCCATTTCCTTATCCTATAAAATACTATAACAATAGAATTTATCACAAAGGATTGTTACAAGGATTACACACAGGAAAAATATATGCACATAAAACATTTAGCAGAGTGCCTGGCTCATAAAAACCCCAAACCAAACCTGTTGCTGTAGAGTCTATTCCGACTCGTAGCAACCCCATAGGATAGGGTAGAACTGCCCCATAGAGTTTCCAAGAAGTGCCTGGTGATTCAAACTGCGGACCTTTTGGTTAGCAGTCCTACCTCTTAAGGGCTACATCACCAGGGTTTCCATAGTGCTAAAGAAGCATTATTATGGATTGAACTGTGTCCCCCCTGAAAAACATGTACTGGAATCCTAACCCCTCTACCTGATGTAATCCCACTTAAGAAAAAGGTTTTCTTTGTTATGTTAACGAGGCCATAAGGGTCTAAAGTGTGTCCTAAACTTAATCACTTCTGAATGATAAAAAGAACGGATTAGACAGAGGAGGAAACACTAATGGGGGAAGACAGAGGCCATCTGATGAGAGGGGAGGCATATATATTTATAAACCCAGGAACTCCAAGGATTGCTGGCAGCTACTAGAAGCTGAAATAGACAAAGAAGGACCTCCTCCTAAAGCCACACTCTGAATTCAAATTTTAGCCTCCTTAACTGTGGAAATTCTGGTGGCGTAGTGGTTAACTGCTATGGCTGCTAAACAAAAGGTCAGCAGTTCAAATCCACTAGGTGCACCTTGGGAACTCTATGGGGCAGTTCTAGTTCTACTCTGCCCTATAGGGTCACTATGAGTTGGAATTGACTTGATGGCACTGGGTTTGTTTTTTTGGTTTTAACTATGAGAAAATTAATTTTGTGGTGTTTTTGTTATAGCAGGACTGGAAAACTATGACAAGTACTAGTTATTCCACTATTATTATTATTGTGTAGTTGATTACTAGTTTTGGTGAAGAAATGAAAAGCAAAACAGATCTATTTAAGTATCAGAAATCTTACTTGAATTTATAAAATCATACATTTCTACTAATTTTCCAGTTGTTGTTTGGTGCTGTCAAGTCAGTTTTGACTCATAGCGACCCTATGTACCACAGAAGGAAACACTGCCTAGTCCTGTGCCATGCTCATAATCCTTGTTATCCTTGAGCCCATTGTTGCAGCTGCTGTGTCAATCCATCTCAGTGAGGATCTTCCTCTTTTCCGCTGACCCTGTAGTTCAACAAGCATGACGTCCTACTCCAGGGACTAATCCCTTCTGACAGCATGCCCAAAGTATGTAAGACATAGTCTCGCCATCCTTGCTTCTAGGGAGCATTCTGGTTGTACTTCTTTCAAGACAATTTTCCAGTTAGTCACTGTATTTATTTTACAGTTAGTAACTGTATTTATTTTACCGCAGAGTTTCAAATGAACCAAAATGGTGGTTTTTCATTTCAGTGTAGAATCAATAAAAGAAAAGTAGTTCTCAAACCTATTTTTCTGAGTCAGGGCAAAAGATTTGATTCTCACTAACCAACAGAAAACAATTATATCTATATATATACATAATCAACATTTATGGGAAGACTGGTGCTATTTTAGAAGGAAAGAAGCGAGGCAAGTTTGTTGTTGTTTTGTTCTCTTTTTATCATAAGTAAGAAAAAGGATCCTTGTAGAGACTGTAATAGTCACTGACTTAGGCAAATCTCTTATCTTAGTTGAGAGTATACACAGATCGCAGTAAAGTTTATATTATATCTGGAATTAGTTTCCTATTGTCACTGTAACAATTTACCAAAAATTTAGTAGCTAAAAAAAATACACATATTTATTATCTTACAGTCTTGGGATTAGAAGTCTGATATGGGTCTTACCGGACTAAAATCAAGGTGCCAGCAGGGCTGTGTTACTTCTAGAGATTCTGGAAGAGAAATAGTTTCCTTGACTTTTCCACTCAGTCTCTCTGAAAAGGTGGTGTTTGAAACACAAACTGAAGGAAGTGACTAAGTGAAAATGGAGATTGGGGGTACAATTTCAAGCAAACAGAACAAGTCCAAAGGCCCCTAAGAGGGAGGAGGTTCAGCGTTCTTGAGGAACACGTAAGAGGGCAGTATGTCTGGAATGGGGTAAAAGATGGGTAAAGGGTAGATGTGAAGTATAAAGGTAGGGGAATAGACCACATAGAGCCTTATAAATTATTAAGCTCAGAGTGAGATCTATTTGAGCAAACCCATTGACCCATTGCCATCGAGTCTATTCTGACTCATAGCAACCCTGTAGGACAGAGTAGAACTGCCCCATAGGGTTTCCAAGGAGCGTGTGGTGGATTCAAACTGCTTATCTTTTGGTTAGCAGATGTAGCTCTTAACAACTATAGCACCATGGTTTCCACTTGACCAAAATAGTAGCACAATTTGAAAAGCAGTATTATGGTTGTTGTGTGCAGGATAGACTGCTGCAAGGCAATGCTGCAAGTAGGAAAAACCGTCTGGAGGCTATTCTAAAAATCCAGGTGGGAAGTAATAGTGACTTGGACCATGGTGGAAGCAGAAGAGAAAGACATCTAGGATTATGGATATATTTAGAAGGAAGGGATGGCAAGATTTACTGATGAACAGAATTTGGAATGAGAAAAAGAATCCTAGATAACCCCAACTTTTTTTTTAATCCTGGACAATTGAAAGAAGAGAGCTCATGTTTACAAAAATGGAATAAATTACAGGGGAAATATGTTCAGAAAAAAAATCAAGAATTCCACTTTTGATCTATTAAGTTCATAGATACCTACTGGATATCTGCTATCAGATATGGCTAGTTGTCCACCGATACCCGCTGTCTTCTCTTTCTGAACAGAACTACTAAATTTTAGCTGGGCACATTTCTCAGCCTCTCTTGGATTTGTGTGGCCATGTGACTTAGTTATGGCCCCTGGACTGTAAGAGAAAGTGATGCGTGCCATCTCTGGATTGTGTCCTTAAAAGAAATATTTGTCTGTTCCCCTTATACTTTCTCCATTCCTGCTCCTGCTGTCCTGCCAACCTGGATGATCTGTAAAAAAAAAAAAATCCAGCTGCTGTAGAGTTGATTCCGACTCATAAAGACCCTATAGGACAGAGTAGAACTGCCCCATAGAGTTTCCAAGGAGTGCCTGGCAGATTTGAACTGCTGGCCGTAGCACTTAACCACTACATCACCAGGATTTCCAATCATCTGTATGATAAATATTAACTGATATATTGCTTAAGTCAATAAGTTTTAAGGCTTCTTTATTACAGCAGCTCACCTCGTACTTTAAATATAACATCGAAGTAAAGATATCGACTAGGCAGTTGACCACTATATGAGTCTGGAGTTCAGGAGACAGTGCCAAGATAGAGAAATTTGGGAATCTTCAGCATCTAGATGGTATTTGAAGCTATTGGATCAGATGAACTCCTGACACCCATGCACTTTCTTTAGACAGACATCAATTTTCCCCATATCCACGGGTCCACTTTGCTATGATGAAATAGGCGTTGAATAGCATGATGCTTGCCTTGCTTCTTCCTTTGATTGCCACTCCACACACTCATAATACTAGCTAGAGTTCTAGAGGTCATCTAAGTCCCAGAAACCCAGAGTAGGAAGGTAATTTGTTACCCTGAAAGAGGAGAAATTCACCTTATTTTGTTATACAGAGGCCAGGCTAGTTTTTTCTTTCTACTTCAATAGTTAGGTTAAAATTTTGGTACTAAATACTATAAACTTCTCTCTATCAGAGGACACATGCTGAAAAATCCAAGTGCCAGAGATACTCTGTTTGTTAAGACAACACCTACTTTTTAAAATGAATTTAAATGGCTTAGGTCAGGTTTTCTCTCTGTAATGGCCACCAGCCCCTCCAATGTTGCATATCCTTCTAATGCATACATATTCAATTGACTTGGCACATTTAATTTGCAAAGACTTGCTTACTTTGTCCACATAGGCCACTGAGACTTCATAGTGAGGCTTTATGGTTTCATGCATATTCCTTTTTCTCTAGTAGTAGTTTTACTGAAGCACTGCAAAAAATATATTTGGGTATCTCCTTCACATATATGTTCTACTGCTTACTGCTTTACAAAGACACAATGAGAGTTGGAAGGGATCAGAATTTTGGCAGACTAGAAGCCAGGACAAGAGCTTTGAAGGATTCAATGGACCACAGGGAGTTAAGGATGGCATGAGTGTTGATAAATGCAGGTGTGAACATTTCAGAATATCATAGCTATTGTGACATTTTTGTCTTAGAATTTATGTTATGCAATTAACTAAATTAAAATTTAAAATTTTTTTTAATTAATTAACTAATTTTTTTAATTAACTAAATTTTCTTGACATAAATGGATCTTTCAAAAACCACGTATCTTGGAGTTACATATGGGGCATAGCATTGATTCCATTTTCTTTTCTGGTAGAGGATCCTGGAGTTAAGGATTATTAAATAGAGTTTTTTTTTTTTTTTTCATTACTATACTTGCAATTTCAAATTTATTGATAAATGTTTTCTCACAAGACCATGCTTAATAAAGTCCTTCAATAATCCACTATGGGAAATTAATCTATGCAATTAAATAAAATCAAAGACATAGCTTATTGTATATCAATATGTGTATACCAAATGTATATGAGTAAGTTTTATTGGGTCATGAATCTGCACACCAACTGAATCAGGTTATTCCCAGATTCGCCTGGCATTTTATGAAACCTATAATTCTTATCTGACATTATTGCAGAATAACAGACCATAGTGGAATTTGATTACATTCCGTTTTATTATTGCTTTGCAGCAAATTATTCTCACCAATAAGTAATAAAACTACAAAGGCACTTGTAGTACAAACACGAAGACATCTATTGCATTTTTGCCATAGTAAGAGTGGATTGAAGAAACACCACCCAGAAATATGTGAACAGCATAGGCTTGGCCACTTTCTTTAGCCAAACTTGAAATAACTTTATCATAAATAAATAATTCATAGACTTCATCAGGAGCCCTGGTGGTGCAATGGTTAAGAGCTATAGCTGCCAACCAAAAAGTCAGCAGTTTGAATCCACCAGCTGCTCCTTGGAAACCCTATGAGCAGTTCTACTCTGTCAGGTAGGGTTGCTACGAGTCAGAATTGACTCAACAGCAGTGGATTTTTATACTTCATCTACTAGATAAGCAAACATTTCTAAAGTTAATAAAGAAAAAAAAAACTCTGCAGGTTTTACCAATTTTGTTATCTGTAATTTAAAGACTGACCAAAAAATGTAAAATATTAACTAATAAATATGTTCATATCTCAGATAAATTATTAGAATATCGAAGACAAATAGGGTATTTACACTGAATACTATTGTTCATTAAAGATTTTTTGTTATAATAGTATTCGATGTATATACTAGAAGATATTCTCTGCAATAAATATCATAAGCTATTTGACATCTACACATTTTCCATAGCATTTCTGACAAATATCTCCTGGCAGCGAGGAAGTACAGCAGTGTTAGTTTGATTTATGTTTTCAATTTCTTTAATATTTGTGTTTCTTTATGACTAAAATTAGGTTTTGATTACACACACACACACAAAAACAAACTCTGCCGTCGAGTCAATTCTGACTCATAGCGATCCTATAGGAGAGAGCAGAACTGTCCCATAGGATTTCCAAAGAGTGACTGACACATTCGAACTGTGGGCCTTTTAGTTAGCAACTGAGCTCTTAACCACTGTGCCACCAGACTCTTCCCACATACACACACACATATATACACATACATACATCTATATGTTTGTATATAAGTATCATATGTACGTATATACGCATTCAGAACCGACTCGAGGGCAATGCGTACACATGCATCTGTTATATCTCTATTTCAATACTAGATGTGAGGGGAAGATAACTAAGACAAACTAAGAAGAGAGTCTGAGATTAACTGGGACAACCCTGGGTGGTATAAAATTTAAGCATTTATGTGCTAGCTGAACGATTGGTGATTTCAGTCCAAATTGAGGTACCTCAGAAGAAAGGCCTGGTGAACTACTTCTGAAAAGTAAATCATTAAAAACCCTATGGAACACAGCTGTACTCTGACACATATGGGATTGTCATGAGTCAGAATCAACTAATGGCGAGTGGTACTGGTACCACAGGCTGGACGACCCTTTTATAAAAATTAACTTTAATAAATAAAAATAGGTATATCTTGAGCATGATAAGCTAGTAGTTTGGTTCTATTTTCCATAATGTTGTGACAATTTTACCCTTCTAATCATGTCACAAAACTATATTGGCATTTTTTAAATTCTATTTAAACCCATTTCCCATGCACTATATGCTAACATTGGACCCATGGAACTAAACTGGCCCCATGTAATGAAATTAAAATTATTTTGTAATAGAATAATAGATCTATATTATCAATTTTCTTATCCTTTCCAAAGCAAACTCTTTTACTCAAAAATAATAGCTACTTTTTTTTTTTTTTTTTTTAATTCATACTTGACATAACAGAGTAGTACCAACCAAATTGAACCATTTACTGGTAATGACCATCATCCCTGTTTGGGAACATCACAGCCTGAAGCATCAATATTTATGAGAACAAAATACATTTATATGTTTATAGATTTCTGTTTTTGCTAGAAGATTACTCCATAATTTATGTAGGTGAGAAATATTTGCAGCTTGCTGAATTTCAGAAATACTCTAAAATGTGTGGAAAGCTGAAAATGAATGTCAATCTAAAGAAGATTTTCGATATTAAAAAAAAAAAGCTGGCTTAATTACTCAGATCAAAGGATAGACATCTTTATTTGTCCATCCTTCACCATTTAGCAGGTCAATAGTTTATTGAATAATTTCTAATGTCAGTATTTGTTAAAATGTCTTGAAGAAGCCAATGTAAAAACAAAATCAGAAAATAACATGAAAGAAAAAAATAGGATTGAACAGTAAAATGTTTAAAAAAAAAAAGATAGCAGGAAGTTAGGAAAACACTTTGAGATATTACTTAATACTCTGATTCTCTCAGCTTCACGTCCATAAACTGAAATCTAATTTTACCTCATGGATCTATTGTGAGGAATAAGTAAGGATCTCTATGTTAAATATTAAGGAGCCATGGTAGAGCAGTTGTTAAGATCTTGGCTGCTTACCAAAGGGTTGGTGGTTTGAAGCCACCAGCAGGTCCCAGGAGAAAGATTGGGCAGCTTGCTTCCATAAAGACTTACAGCCTCAGAAACACTGTGGGGTAATTCTATTCTGTCCTATAGAGTCTCTGTGATGGTTAAAATTATATGCCAACTTGGCAAGGCCATGATTCCCAGTATTGTGTGATCATCCTCCATTCTGTGATTTGATGTAATTGTCCTCCATTTTGTGGTATTCTGTTAACCAAAAGGTCAGCAGTTTGAATCCACCAGCTGCTCCTCAGAAACCCTATTGGGTAGTTCTACTCTGTCCTATAGGATCGCTATGAGTCAGAATTGACTCAACAGCAACAGGTTTGGTGAGGGTTTTGTAGTAAAAAGTTTTGTAGTATTATGTAATTATCCTCCATTTTCTGTATTGTAAATTCTTAACCTTTATAGGGTCGCTATGAGTTGGAATCGACTTGACGGCACTGGGTTTGTTTTTTGGTTTGGTATACATTAGTAAGGCAGGATTAGTGTGGGGTGTATCCTGAGTCACACCGTTACTAAAGGGTGGATCCTACATCTGGCTTATCATCATCTGACCTCTGGTTCTTGGTACTTGAGCCAGCAGCCTACCATCTGACCTAATGATTCTGAGATTGTTAGCTTCTGTAGCCCTGTAAGCCAACAACCTGCTGTGTGACATGACTTGCCAGCTTCTGCAGCCCCATGGGCCAGCAGCCTATCATCTGACCTGCATATTTGGGTTCGTCAGCCCCTGCAACCATGTCAGTCAAGAGAAGCCTCCAATTTGACACCTGACCCATGGATTTGTGAGCCTCCACGATCACATGAGCCATTTCCTTGAGACAAATTTCTTTACATATATATAAAACTAAATAAAAACTCATTGCCGTAGAGTTGGTTCCAGCTCACAACACATACATAAACATAATCTTCATTTGTGCAGTAGTTACGAGGTCAGCTGCTAACCAAAATGTTGGCACTTCAAATCCACAAATCCACCAGCCTCTCTTTGGAAACCCTATGGGGTGGTTCTACTCTGTCCTATAGGGTCGCTATGAGCTGCAATGAACTTGATGGCAACAGTTTTTTTTTTTTTAAGCTTCATTGGTTTTGCTTCTCTAGAGAACCCAGCCCAAGACAATCACTATGAATCAGAATGGACTCCACAGCAAAAGGTATGAGGTAATGCTAAATATTAAGTGTAAAATGTGGTCAATATATATGGGTTTTTTAAAGTAAATGTTAAAAAGAAACAAACAAACAAACAAAAATCCATGCATAATAAAAAGGGCACCAAGTTGAGTATTATTCATTACCTACTCTGGCTAACTATGTGGTATACTGTCTTCCATATATGGGCCTTTTTCTTATTTGCATAATGAGGGAATTGAATGTGATGATTTCTAAACATGTGTGAGTGCATAAATTAGAAAATAAACCAAATCAGTGAATTTTGCTTTGAGATGCAAATAATCATATAAAATTAGAAAATTTTTAAATGAGAAACAGAACAGCTCGTACAAAATATTTTTAATATAAAATCACTCAAAGAAACAAGGTAAGACACCAAACAAAGATAATTAAAATCAAATAGTAAATGGAAAAAATAAAGAAAAGCTAGTGAAATACTAAGGCCAAGAAATACAAGTAGATAGATGGATGAGACAAAAAGTCTTAGAATAATCAGAAACAAAAAAAAATATGAAAATAAAGCCTAGGCGGACCAAATGGAAAGATCCATAATGAAAAAAAAAAAAAATCCATGAAAAACATGAATAATACATTTAGGTAAGCCAAGATAGAAATACAAAAAAGTTTGAAATTACATTTTGGGAGAGTGAACTTCACTTTATGTGATATATGTTACCTATATATCAGTAGAAGCATGAACAGTCTTTTTCACAAATACTTGATGTTCATATATTACCACCAAGCCCTTAGTTCATAGCTTTGGTACTTATAGGAAGTTGGTCCTGCCCTAGCATTCCTCGGAGTCTAAGGGATTTATTTTTGCAACTCACATTGCACCATTCCACACAACAATAATATACTCTCTTCAGTAAAGATGTTAATTAAAATGTCACATCAACATTTAATCATGCATTAGATTATGTCTTTGTTTTGAAAGGGCACATAGCAGGGAAACTGACAAAGCTCAAAGGTATATATTAAAATCCAATGATATAATTAATTATTTTTGAAGCAACATTCCTTCATGCAATTCATAGCAACCGTAACTTACAATTTAACTTAGTTGTATATGTCTAAAATGCAATATAAAGTTGACCAATGATCTTTATTTGCCTAGCTTAAGAATAATGAAAATGATATTAAAATAACACTAAAATTAATGTTAACATTTTTTAATGTTTCTAAGTTCCAGGGCCTGTACTAAGATTTTACAGGTATTAAAATGTTTTAATCAAAAAACTGAACAAATTATACACAAGATACTTAATATCAACCTAAATTTGCTTCTACAATTTCATTATTTAGCTATTCAAATATAATCACATTTAAATTATTTTATATATCACAAACTAAAAATATCTAGTGTGCTAGCTTCTCAATTAGCGAAAACAAGCCACTGATCCAAAATTTTTTTTTAATAATGAGGGTCATGTGAACATTTCATAGTAAAATCTATAGATTTCATATAATCAGTAGAAAAACAAATACCAAAATAATCAAGGACTTTCAAAATAAAAACAAATACCAAACTTAATTTTTCATCCAATAGAGTGGTTAAAAATGTTGGGTTCTTATCTAAATCAAAGATCACATAAAGCACACGGAAATAAGTTATCTTGTTTATTGCTTGTATGTATATGGACTGGTTTAGCCATTTTTGCAGGATAATTTGAAAATAGCTATTAAAATTTAAACTCGTAATTTACAGATTTTCAGTAGGTATTAAGGGAAATATCCACACATGTGCATAAGGAGGCATGTTTAAGGAGTTCATTGCAAGTGTTTGTAATAAAAAAAAATTAGAAATATCCTGTTAATGAAAATATTGATTATGTACTCATACGACAATACATAAATACTGAAAAAATATAGACAGCTTAAAGGAACCAGGTAAATATATATGTGCTAACATTTAAGGATTGCCAAGACATGCTTATATAAATGAAAATAAAACTTCTGGAAGCAGAACTACCAATTTTATATCAACGGATACCACTGGAGAGGAGCCCAAGATTAGGAGAGGGGTGGTCATGGCTGTTGTGGGATCCTAAAGCCAAGCCCCCCAGCAAATATTCCATTGGGGAAACAATAAAAGTGAGCTGTAATGCTCTTAGAGGGTTTGGTGCCTGCGAGGGCTTTATAAAATCTACATATGTCCTACTGAGGTGCAGTGAATTATTTTAATATGGCCTTTATAGCCATAGTCTTTATGATTCCCACATAATGACTGAATAATAGCAGAATATTATCTGACATCGTGCAGGAAGATGAGCCCCTCAGATCTGAAGGACTCAAAATATGACTGGGGAAGAGCTTCCTCCTCAAAGTAGAGTCAACCTTAATGACATGGATGGAGTAGTTTTCAGGACCTTTATTTGCTAATGTGGAATGACTCAAAATGAGAAGAAACAGCTGCAAACAGCCACTAATAATCAGAATGTGAAATGTACAAAGGATCCTTAATCAAGAAAAATTGTTGTATCTCAGAAGGAGAGCTTTGTGGCACTTTAACTTATGATAGTGCTATTCCCCAGACAGCTCTCCAGTTCAGCAGTGACCTTGAAGACAACAGACTGCCTCCCAATATAGGTTTCTAGTGCTGGTGGGAACAAAACAGACCTAATTCTCTTATTTTCGAAAGAATTGCCTGTCTAGTAGCTCCTTGAAGGATGGGATCAAGTGCTTGTCTTTAATTTGCCTAACTCAGTACTCTCCCAGGGTGGATGTAAAAATGGCACAAAGGTGGCATCTGAGCTTCTCTAACTTTATGAGGGGAAGGAGAATCAAGATCAACAAGAATTGATATAGCTCTGTGGTAGGGTGCTAAAGGTGTATTGCTAGCCTTGATTGCCTTTCCCTTCTACAAGATGTCACACTGGTCCTTTGTATTGATGACAGTATGCTGATTGGACCTAGTAAGGAAGAAGTGTCAATTATTCTGGACTTTTTGGTAAAACATTTGTGGACTAGAGGGTAGGAAATTAATCCCACATAAATTCAGGTGCCTTCCATGTTAGTGAAATTTCTAGGGGCTCAATGGTGTGGGGCATATAAAGATATTCCTTCTAAAGTGAAGGATAAGTTATTGCATCTGGCCCCTCCCACAACAAAAAAGGAGGCTTAATGCCTAGTGGGCATCTTTGCATTTTGGAGGCAACATATTCCAATTTGTCAAGTGACTTGAAAAGCTTCAAGTTGTGAGTGAGGCACAGAACAAAAGAAGACTCTGCAATAGGTTCAGGCTGCTGTGCAAGCTGCTAGGCCACTTGGGCCATATAATCTGGCTAAAGCAACGGTACTTGAACTGTCCGTGGCAGATAGAGATGCTGTTTGCAGACCCCTATTGGTGACTCATAGCACAGACTCTTAGAATTTTGGAGCAAAGCCCTGCCATCCTCTGCAGATGACAATTCTCCTTTGAGAAACAGATTTTGGCTTGTTATTGGGCCTTAGTAGAGACTGAACACTTAACCAGGGTACACCAAGTTACCACGCTCATCATGAACTGGGTGTTGCCTGACCCACAGAGTCACAAAGTTGGGAGTGCAGAGCAACACTCCATCATTAAATGGAAGTGGTATATATGAGATAAGGTCAGAGCAAGACCTGAAGGCACAAGTAAGTTGCATGAGGAAGTGGCCCAAATGCCCATGGTCTCCACTCCTGTCGTATTACCTTCCATCTCCTAGTCTGCACATGTGACCTGAGGGAGAGTTCCTTATGATCAGTTGACTGAGGAAGAGAAAACTCATGCGTGGTTCACAGATGGTTCTGCATAACATGCAGGCACCACTCAAAAGTGGACAGCGGCAGCAGTACAGCCCCTTACTGGGACCTCCCTGAAGGACAATGGTGAAGGAAAATCACCCCAATGGGCAGAACTTTGAGCAAGACACCTGGTTATTCACTTTATTTGGAAGGAGAAACGGCCAGATGGGTGACTGTATAATGATTCATGGGCTGTGGCCAATGGTTGGCTAGATGGTCAAGGACTTGGAAAGAAGATGATTAGAGAATTGGAGACAAGAAGGTATAGGGAAGAGGTATGTGGACAGACATCTGTGAATAGGCAAAAGAAGTGAAGACATTTGTCTCATGTGAATGCTAACTAAAGGGTGACATCGGCAAAGGAGGATTTTAACAATCAAGTGATAGGATGATGCGTTCTGTGGATACCAGTTATCCTCTTCCCCTAGCCACTGCCGTCATTGCTCAATGGGCTCATGAACAAAGTGGACACGGTGGCAGGGATTGAGGTTATGCATGGGTTCAGCAATATGGACCTCTGCTCATCAAGGTTGACTTGGCTACAACCACTGCTGAGTGCCCAATCTGCCGGTAGCAGAGACACTGAATTCCCGATATGGCACCATCCCTCAAGGTGATCAGTCAGCAACCTGGTGGCAAGCTGATTACATTGGACCACTTCCATCATGGAAAGGCCAGAGTTTTGTTCTTACTGGCATAGACATTTACTCTGGATATGGATTTGCCTTCCCTGCATGCAATTCTTCTGACAAAACTACCATCTGTGGACTTACAGAATGCCTTATTCACTGTCATGGTATCCTACACAGCATCACCTTGGATCAAGGGACTCACTTCACAGCAAATGAAGTGGGGCAGTGGGCCTCTGCTCATAGATTTCACTGGTCTTACTATGTTCCTCAACATCCTGAAGCAGCTGGCTTGATAAAATGATGGAATGGGCTTCTAAAGACACAATTGTGGCACCAGCTAGATGGCAATACCTTTCAGGGTTGGGGGTATGTTCTGCAGGAGGCTGTATATGCTCTAAACCATTGTCCAATATATGGTGCTATTTCTCTCATAGCCAGGATTCATGGATCCAGGAACAAAGGGGTAGAAATGGGAGTGGCAACACTATTACCCCTAGTGATCCACTCACAGAATTTTTGCTTCCTGTACCCACAGCCTTATGCTCTGCAGGTCTAGAGGCCTTAGTTCCAAAGGAGGGAATGCTCCCGTCTGGAAACACACCACTGACTCCATTGAACTGTAAACTAAGAATGCCACCTGGCCAATTTGGGCTCCTTATACCTTTCGATTAACAGGCAAAGAAGGGAGTTACCATATTGGTTGGCGTGATTGATCCTGACGACCAAGAGGAAATCCAGCTGTTATTCCATAATGGAGGTAAAGAAGAGTATGTCTGAAATGTAGGAGACCCCTTAGGGCATCTTTTAATACAACACGCCCTGTGATTAAAGTCAATAGAAATCTACAGCAACTCAATTTCAACATGACTACTACTGGCACAGAACCTTCAGGAATGAAGGTTTGGGTTACCCTACCAGGCAAAGAACCACAGCCAGCTGAAGTGCTCGCTGAGGGTAAAGGGAATACAGAATGAGTGGTGGAAGAAGGTTGTTCTAAATACCAGCTACGGCCACATGACCAGTTGCAGAAATGAGGGCTATAATTGTTACGAGTATTTCTTCCTTGCATGTGTACATCAGGTATTTTTGTTTTCTTCACATTATAAAATATAAGATATAAACAGGGCTGGTACATATTCGGTTGTATGTGTGTTGTACCATGTTAGCCATAATTATGATTTCATAACTGTCTTTATTCAGAGATTATGAATGGTTTAAGGAAATGTGTACAGGTGGCAAGTTGACAAGGGGTATACTGTGATCATTCAGGTTGTGTGTCAACTTGGCTGGACCATGATTTTCAGTGGTTTGGCAGTTATGATGTAGTTTGGCAATCATGTGATGATGTGATCACTTCTATGATGAGATTTGATAGAATGTGATCACCTCCATGATGGGAATTGCTGTGAGTAGCCAATCAGCTGAAAGGGAGTTTCTTTGGGAGTGTGGCCTATATTGAATATAAGTGGACTTTCTGTCAAGGCTCGTGAGTTTTGCTCACTCTGGGTCCTGAAGCTGACTCCTGTTCCTCTGACCTCTGGTTCTTGGGACTTGAGCTAACAGCTTACCTGCTATCTTGCCTGCCAATCTTGGGATTCATCAGTCTTCACAGCCTGTGAGCCAGAGCCCAGCTGTTTGACCTGCCAATCATGTATTTCCCAGCCCCTGCAGCCACATGAGTAGGAGAGGCCTCCAGACTGACCCACAGACTTGGGATGTTCCAGCCTCTACAACTGTGTGAGGCATTTCCTTGATATAAATCTCTATATATTTATATGCTTTACTGGTTCTGCTTCTCCAGAGAACCCAGGAAAAGACATCATCTTAAGAATACATTTGATGCATTTAACACTAATGACCAGACGAGTTGTGGGATGATATCCAAGACATCATACACGAAGAAAGCAAAATCATTAAAAAGACAGGAAAGAAACGAAAGGCCAAAATGGATGTCAGAAAAGACTCTGAAACTTGGTCTTGAACATAGAGTAGCTAAAATGAATGGAAGAAATGATGAAGTAAAAGAGCTGAAGAGAAGACTTCAAAGGGCAGCTCGAGAAGACAAGTAAAGTCTTATAATGATATGAATGAAGATCTGGAGCTAGAAAACCAAAAGGGAAGAACACACTAGACATTTCTCAAGCTGAAAGAACTGAAGAAAAAATTCAAGCCTCGAGGTGCAATACTGAAGAATTCAATGGGCAAAATATTGAAATACGCGGGAAGCATCAAAATAAGATGGAAGGAATACAAAGAGTCATTGTACCAAAAATAATTTGTTGACATTCAACCATTTCAAGAGGTAGCATATGATAAAGAAAGGATGGTATTGAAGGAAGAAATTCAAGCTTTGGTGAAGGCATTGGCAAAAAAGAAGGCCCCAAGAACTGAGGTAATAACCAGTTGAGATGTTTCAACAAACAGATGCAGTTTGGGAGGTACTCGCTCCTGTATGCCAAGAAATTTTGAAAACAGCCACCTGGCCAGCCAACTGGAAGAGATCCATGTTTGTACCCATTCCGAAGAAAGGTGATACAACAGAATGCAGAAATTATAGAACAATATCAATAATATCATACAAAAGTAAAATTTTGTGAAGATCATTAAACAGTTGCAGCAGTACATCAACAAGGAACTGCTGGAAATTCAAGGTGTATTTCAGAAGGATATGTGGAATGAGGGGTATCATTGCTGATGTCAGATGGATCCTGGCTGAAATCAGAGAATGTCAGAAAGATGTTTAGCTGTGTTTTATTTCTATGCAAAGGCATTTGACTATGTAGATCATAACGAATTTTAGATAACACTGAGAAGATTAGAAATCCCAGAACATCTAATTGTGCTCATGCAGAATCTGTACACAGACCAAGAGGCAGTAGTTCAAACAGAACAAAGAGATACTGAGTGGTTTAAAATCAGGAAAGGTGTGCGTCAGGCCAGGAGACCAGCGTGAGATGGCACAGTGAGCTTCCTGCCCCAGGGAGTGAGGCGGATACAGTGGGTGTGCTGACCTACAGAGAGAGACCTGAGTGCCTTTGGGCAGGAGGCTTTCTGGCAGAGTAGGGTGCCTCTGGGCACTTGTTGGCAGAGCTAGGCTCGCTGACCCTTGGAGTAAGACAGCTGAGCGCCTTCAGCCTGGAGCTTATTGGTGGAGTGGGGTAACCCCAGGTACTTATTGGTGCAGCTAAAGAGATTTGTAACACTTGCCTGAGCAGGGCAGAGGCTGGGCCAAGGTGCCCAGGGCCCGAGGGGCCGAGGGCCAAAGATAGAGAACTGCCTGCAGGCACAGCTGAGAAGAGGCTGTCCTGATGGAAGAACTGTATCCTGAGTCATTTCTGATCTTGAATTGTAACCTGCTACTTCCCTAACAAACCCTATAAACATGAATATTGTCTGTGAGTTCTGAGTGGCCACTGCAGTGAATTATCAAACACAGCAGAGAATAGAGAATGCCTTGGGAGGGATGGTTGGTGTCAGAATTGCTAAAAAGGTTGGAGGGTGGAGGTATGTCTGACCTCTGCCTCATGGGAATCAGCCTTGGGCTGTTTATGTTGATAATGATTCTCTCCCCTCCTGAAGTTAGGGAGATCAGATGCCCCCACCACACCATTTTTACACCTACCTATTATATCCTGCTTCATAAGAACATATTATCAGAAGAACAATTGTCAAACTGAAGGTCATGCACTTTTCTAGTAGGAATATTGCTTCTATAGATTTCTTCCCTCTGAAAGTATGAAATGATTACTGCACTGAGCCAAGCACTGTTCTGTGTGCTACCCAAACCCATTGCCGTTGAGTTGATTCCAAGTGTATGTGCTACAGGGATATGAAAATAAGTGAAAAAATTCCCTGACTGTCAGGGAGCTTACAAAATGAAGATTAGAATTTGAGGATGGGGGCTGTTACTTCAAATCGCTCACACTTATAAAATAAGAAAGGTTTCAGTGGTCAGATAATTTTGTTTTGTTTTGTTCTCTATTTAGTAGCTCCCATTAGAGTTCTGTCTTGAAAAGAAAACTGTACCTGATCTACACAAAATGGTCAAGGAACTATAAAATGCAAAACATTTAATACAGAGCTTTGAAGTTCCATAATCTTATTCCATTCTCCTGTACATCAGAGGCCAGAAACTTCTCGAGTATTCAGTTTCTGCTAAAAACTAGCCTATAACCCCTTCTAAGTGGCATGTCTCTTAGAGTGAGAATCTCTATTCATATTTCAGTAGACTAAAGTTTATAATTGGAGTGCTTAGTTATATGAAATTTAACTATATCCTCTAGATTTTGAGAAATAGTTTATAATATATATCATTTGGTAGAACTGAATATTAGATTTGTGGTGGTAGGCATTAATGTTTTTCATTGGTATTCTCCATATTTGTCTTTCTGAAAACATGGTGGCATTGTATTTCCTCATCCCACTGAAGTAGTTTTGACCACATGCTATTTCTAATGAAATGTGAGTGAAAGAAAGACATATCACTTCTAGGAAAAGCCTGGAAGAGCTGGCACACAATTCGCAGTTTTCTTTCTCTTGTCCTCAGACCAGTGATGCTCCAGTTGGTGGAGACTCCTTCAGCCTGTATCATTAAGAAAGGAAAAATGTGGAACAAAGCCTCTATCTGACTCTTGATAGTGTTAAGAAATGTAAACAAAATAGACTTTTGTGTTTTTAAGCCACTGAGATTTTGGCGTTGTATATTACTGCAGTATAATCTAGTTTATTCAAACTGATACACTTAATAAATGCTATGCTTCTTCCATTTCTATTTTCCAATATAATTAATCTTCCATTCCTACTCTCCTGTTGCACAACTACCCCAGGCATGAAATACAAATATAAAAACCTAATTATTTACAGATGATTTTATTATTTAGAATCTCTTAAAATAGCATGGAGAATAAGAGTATACTTACTCTGAAGCCAGATTGCATGGGTTTGAAACTGAAATCAACTACTTGGAGCAGTGCTGGGCGTGCTACTTAAAAACTTTCTATATCTTGATTTCCTCATCTGTAAAATGTAGGTACTTATTTTCTAATATTTTTATGAGTTGTAAATAAAATAAAATTTTGCAACAGGCTTGCCACAACGCCTGGCACTTTATAAGAGCTATTTCTGATTATGAAATAAATTTAGAAATAGACTTTTTAAATGATTTGTATTTCAAATGAAGACATGCTACTTTATAAGGCTTCTTGAACTTCATATAATATTTAATATGAATATTCAATATTCAATAGTCTTCCCAAAACTTTAGAGTCTAGATATCTTACAGGGAGAAATCCAAATTCAAACCAGGAAAATAGATAGAAAAATAATAGCCACTTAAATGAAAAATAAATACAATAAAACAATGGGTAGAAGAAAATAAAAACAACTCTAGTAAATATGCATGAACATATGGAGTCCTTATTTAATACCATCAGGTCTCGTGGCATTTATCCTTTGGGGCTCCCGAGATGAAACAGCTTAAAATAATTACTGACCACAGGAAGGATTAGCGTGTTATTATCTTTTTGATCTACATTTAGTTTTCAGAGTTTATCAGGCATAATATAAAAGTGATTAGTGTTCTACCTCCTCAGAAAGTGAGAATTTGTTTATGGTTCCATTTCCATGCATGGTCTGTGATAAATAGTTCCTAGAGAGTAGCTGAGATAGGGCCACAGTAGGTAATTCAATATGTAAACATACGTTCATACGCTGTGAAGAAAAATTTCATGACCTGTCCCAAATCCATTGATCACAATCCTGGAAAATAATATGTATTTTGCAAAACTGTCCTATGGAATTCAAAATATTATAAACAACCACTAGTCTTTTTAAATTGTGCAGAGGACTAATCCATTTTACTTAGGACCTCTGTGTGTGGGGGGGAGGGGCATATGTACAATAAATCAAAACTTTGTTTTTAGTTTGATTCTGAATTAATGCAGTTAAAAGACAAAAAATCTCACAAAAATCAGTATTTTCCACCATTCCATCCATTCAACAAATTTGCATCACAGAAAGGAATAAGAGAGAAAGTTTCCCTGATCTTCTGGGGAAAATATTCTACTGTGAATAGACATACTGTAAAAAATTGAATTGCCATAAATACTGACAGAAAATGTCATTTGATTAAGACACACATTATAGACAATTAAAAAAAAAATGTAGTCAAATACATCCAACTCCAAAACAGCCCTTTAGGCTGACTGAGTATCAGAGAGCATAATGAATTTGTGAGTAAACTCTTATACAAGACTAGAGATTTTCATCTTTAATAAGCATGCAAGTCAAGTTTATCTTTGGTGAATACCTTCATCTCCATTCCTAAAGCTGAACCATGTTCATCATTCTTCTTCCTATGCTACATAATATATATTATGGGTGTTAACAGCAGTATCTATTCATGCAGTGAAATGCTGAAAAATGGTACATTGCACTACACCCAACATACAGCCAATTATTTTTTGTAATCAAGAATTCTAAACCTTGAACTCCAACATGAATGCATTACATTACCATGGCACATTTCAACCTTGACCAGAACATTGCAAGATGGGGTTGCCAAGCACACTAAACAAAAACTCTCATCTGTATGTGGTAAGCACCTTTAAATCACTTGGAAAACAAAAAGCCAGTAACTGCTATTAGCAAGCTGTTGACAATTCTTAGGGAGCTGTGACTTCTTTTCCAGTGTTCTGACTATAATTTTGCAATGACTTAAGCCTATGAGCTTTCACGTGCCTGCAAAATTGTGTTTCTTTTCTCTTTTCCAGATGATATGTAATTAGAAAGTCTCATTTATCACCTCGTGTACAGGCTCATCTGAAAAACAGAGTATGATAAAGTACAGAGTGTAGAGTTACCAAAAGTACATATTGAAAATACATATTTTAAATTATGTTTAATATGGAAATGTAATGTTTTATATATGACACACTACGATCCACCCAAATGTATATTTGTATGTGTAAATGAATGACAAGATATTCTAATGTACATATGCTCTTAAGATGTCCAATATTTTCAGCCTGTATTAGGAATAAGTAAAACTTGATGTGAAACTTTGTTTTAAATCATCTTGCTGAATCTCTACTCAAATTCAATCTCGTAATAAATACTATCACTTCTCACTGTTGTTGTTAGGTGATATCGAGTCATTTCCAACTCATAGAGACCCCATGCACAACAGAACAAAACACTGCCCAGTTCTGTGCCATCCCCACAATCGTTGCTATGCTCGAGCCCATTGTTCCAACCACTGGGTCAACCCATCTTGTCAAGGGGTCTTCCTCTTTTTCGCTGGCCATCTACTTTACCAGGCATGATGTCCTTCTCCAGGGATTGGTACTTCCTGATAACATAACCAAAGTATGTGAGATGAAGTCTCTTCATCTTTGCTTCCAAGGAGAATTGTGGCAGTACTTCTTCCAAGACATAGTTGTTCATTCTTCTAGAAGCCCACGGTATATTAAATATTCTTCACCAACACCATAATCAAAGGCATCAGTTCTTCAGTCTTCCTTATTCATTGTCTAGCTTTCACACGACATGAGACAATTGAAAATATCATGGTTTGGGTCAGGTGCACCTTAGTCCTCAAAGTGACATCTCTGCTTTTTACCATTTTAAAGAGGTCTTTTGCAGCAGATTTGGCCAATGCAATACATCATTTGATCTGTTGACTACTGCTTCCGTGAGCATTGATTGTGGATCCTGGTAAAATGAAGTCCCTGACAACTTCAATATTCTCTCCATTTATCATGATGTTGTTTATTGATCTAGTTGTAAGAATTTCTGTTTTCCACTGCTAATTATAAGGTTTTCACTGGCCAATCTTTTTCAAAAGTAGACTGCCAGATCCTTCTTCCTAGCCTGTTTTAGTCTGGAAGCTCTGCTGAAACCTGTCTACTATGGATGACCTGCCTGGTTTTTGAAATACCAGTGACACAGCTTCCATCATCACAGCAACATGCAAGCCACCACCATACAACAGCTGACAGATGAGTCACTACACATTACTAAAATTGTTCCTTCCTTTTCATCATAACAGGCAAATCTTCAAACTGACCTTCAGTTGTCTCACAAATTCTTTTTACTCAGGGTTTCTTTTCTTCCTCTTTTTGTAGTCATGAACAATTAAAACATATACCAGAAAAATATTTTTCTTGATGGTTGGTATGATCCCCCCAATTTCATGAAAGTAATCGCTTAAGTGCAAGACCTGAGCTGGATCAGTTATCCTAAGAGTATGAGCTGAGTGTGAGCATAGGATAGGAATTGTTTTGGGGATAGAAAATAAAGAGGAAGGATCAAAACAGAAAACAAACTCAAAGAGACTGACTAACTGAGGTAAAAGTCTAAAGATTGAGTTATAAAAACTATTCTTCTTTCCATCCACCTATCATCCATTCAACAAATTTGTATCACAGGAGTAAAAAGAGAGAAAAGTTCCCTGCTCTTTTGAGGAAAATACTCTAGTGGCCATAGACAGACTAGCCATCTCTTCTCTCTCTATCCATTCATCTGTTTATCTAACTTTATACATAAAGTCACCAACTGATGGTGACTTTATGTATAAGAGAGAATGATATAGTTGCCCAGTTCTGCATCATCCTCATAACCACTGCCATATTCAAGTTCATCATTGCAGTTGCTGTGCCAATCTATCTCAGCGAGTTTATAATTCACCCTCGCTGGCTCTCTACTCCACCGTACACGATATCTCTTCCAGCAATTGATCCCTCCTGATGACACGGCCAGAGCAAGTGAACTGGACAATTTGTGCTGTGGTCTATAAGGTTTTCATTAGCTAATTTTTGGAAATAGATCACCAGGTCTTTCTTCCTAGCCTGTCTTAGTTTGGAAGCTCCACTGAAACCTGCCCCTCATGGGTGACCCTGTTGGTATTTGAAATACCAGTGGCATAGTTTCCAGCATCACAGCAACACGCAGACCACCATAGTATGACAAATTGACAGAAGAATGATGGAAAGAAGTTTTAGGAATACTTTAACCAATTTGTGTATGTGTGTGTTATATTTACTTATTTGCTTATTTTTATGCATATACAAGAGTAACATGCTAAAAATTCCTGTCTAAATAATTCTAATATTAAAAGAGCTCTTTAAATATGTGAATTAACATCCCAAGTGTTATAAAAGTGTTTTATCATAGTTTGATTATCAACTTTTTTTTTAATTATCTTAATGGTACATAAAATAACAGTTCTTCTTGCAATCAGTGTCATCTTTCAATCTAAGAGATCATTGGTCTTTCCAAGTTTCTGCTATACGGTAGTAAGTAAGGCACATATGTTTCCAACATTATGGTGCTTTCACTCTTGTGTAGCATAGAAATAATATAGCTGAGTAAACTAAATAAATGAATTATAAGTTGTGATAATTGCTATGAAGACAATAATAAAAACAATTATTACACTGTATGTGTCTGTAAGGGGATGGAGTTGTGATGGGAAATCTAATTTAGACTATGGGGAGGTACAGGTTGTTGGAGAAAGCTGATTCTCAGAGGATATAACCATTAAACTGAGAAACGAATGAAGAAAAGTCAGTTATATGTAGGGTCATAAGGAAATTTTTTTCTTTTTTCAAATACTTCAGGGAAAGGAAAAAGCATACATGAAATAAAGTGCTGTATTCTGGTTATGGAAAGATCTGTGAGACTATAGAATAGTGAAAGAAAGAAGAGAGAATTTTCATGGAAAGAGGTTGGTTGGGATCTGGGTGAATGCATGAGTGGCAGATTATGCAGGGCCTTATAGGGAGCATTAAGGAATTTGTATTTTACTCTAAGGGAAAATGAAAAGTATTGAGGGGTTATGACTGAGGGAGTGACAGCATCAGATTTATGTTTTAAAAAGATCACTCTCACTGTTCTGAAGGAACTGGATTAGAACTGGGCAGTGGGAGCAGAAGGACCAGCGAGAAGACCACCACAATAGAACAGATGAGCTAATGATGGTGTAGACCAGGATAGTCGCAGTGAAGATGATGAATATGAATGGATTCCAGATATAGCTTGGACAGTAAATTCATAGGATTATTGATGGGTTAGGTGGGGGTTGGAGAAAAATAAAGGATGGCTGCAAGGCTCCTAGGTAATCAAATGAATGACAATATCAGTTCCTGAAATGGTAAAACCAACAGATGAACTAGTTGGGAGGTGAGGAATGATGTTTAAGAATTTAGCTTTGGAGATGTTAAAACAGAACATATGTTAATTATCCTATGGAAATTCCATGTGTGTATTTGGATTTGAGAGAAGAGTTTTGATATAACACTGGGAATTTTCTGCATATAAATAATTCACCGCAACATTTATCGGTCTGGGAAGAGAGGAAGAGTCTTCAAAGGAGACTGAAAATAAAACATCCAGTGAGGAGAGAGGAGAATCTAAAAAATGCAGAGTCACGAGGAGATGGGAGGGAAATGTCTTCCAAGAAAGGAATGATAATTTATCCACATACAATAGGATGTGATGACACAGAGTGACTGACATCCTTGACGAGAAAAATTTACTTGAATGATATGGGATAATATTTGAATAGAATAGAATGTAACGAAATGGTGATAAAATGTGCAGATAATTCTTTCAAGAAGTTTGGTTGTCAAAGGGTGGACAGCCATAGGGAAATTCAAAGTAACATGGTATAGTTGCAGATACTAAGCAAGACTTAGAGTAATGAACCTTGTTTTTTGTTTGTTTTTTATTTCATAATAGTTTTATTGAGATATAATTCATATATCATACACTTCACTCATTTAAAGTACACAGTTCAATGCTTTTTAGTATAGTCAGAGTTGTGCAACCATCACTACAATCAATTTTAGAACATTTTCATCAGCTCAAAAAGCAGCTCTATACTCTTTAGTCATCACTCCCAAACCCTCTGCATCTTCACCTACACTTGTTATTTTCTGCTTGTCATTTTATTTTATTTTTTATTATAGTCATTCTAGTAGGTGTGAAGAGGTATCTCATTGCAGTTTTGATTTGCATTTCCCTAGTGACTAATGATGTTGAGCATCTTTCACGTGCGTATTGATAATTTATGTATCTTCCTTGAAGAAATGTCTATTCAAGTCATTTTCCACTTTTTAATTGAGTTGTCTTTTTTGTTGAGTTGTTAGAGTTCTTAACATATTGTGGATACCAAAACCAAACCAAACCTGTCGCCGTTTGACTCATAGCAACCTTGTAGAGCAGAGTAGGACTTCCCCATAGAGTTTCCAAGGGGCAGCTGGTGGATTCAAACTGCCAAAATATTACAGATACTAGTTCCTTATTATATATGTAGTTTTCAAGTGTTTTCTCCCATTCTGTGGGGTGTCTTTTCACTTTCTTGACAGTATCTTTTGATGCAAAAATTTCTGTTTTGAAGAAGTGGAAGAATCATAACCTTCATAAAGTAATTACTGATAAGGAAGGACTTGCTTCTGCCATTTTACTGTATGTGTTCTTTATGTCTTTATCATTTTTGTTTCTGGATTCTTCCATCACTGCCTTCTTTTGTATTGAATGGATTTTTTTCTTGTATACTGCTTTAATTTCCTTTTATTTCTTTTTTCCCTCTCTATCTATTTTTAAAATAATTTTACTGTTTTGTTTAGAATATACACAGCAAAACATACACCAATACAACAGTTTTTACGTGTACCATTTAGTGACTTTAATTACTTTCTTCGAGTTGTGTACCCATTGTCTCCCTCATTTTCTAAGTTGTTCCTTTCCATTAACATAAATTCCCCACCCCTTAAAGTTCTTATCTTTTGAGTTGCTGTTGTCAATATGATCCCACGTAAATATTAAAAATTCTAAAAAAGCATGATGCTCAAGGCAGGCATTTTTTACTAGTTAAGCTACTGTTTGATTTTAAGATGTCAGGGAATATTTTTGGATTGAGGTTCAAAGATTATCTCAGTGCAATAGTTTCAGGTGTTCATCCACCTTCATGGCTCCGGGATGTCTGGAGTCCATGAAAATTTTAAATTCTGTTCTACATTTCCCCTCTTTTGACCAGGATTCTTTTATGTAATCTTTGATCAAAATTTAGTAATGATAGCTGGGAACCATCCAGCTCTTCCGTTCTCATGGCAAAGGAAGCAATTATTCATGGGGGCAATTAGTCAGACATCCCATACCCTCCTCCCGTTCCTGATTCTCCTTCTTCCTCTGTTGTTCCAAGTGAATAGAGACCAATTGCTGTGCCTTGGGTGGCTGCTTGCAAACTTTTAAGATCCCAGAACTACACATCAAACTAGGAGGCAGAATAGAAACACTAAACATGTTATTAGGTCAATTTACTGGGGTGTCCCATGAAACCATGACCCTAAAATTCCAAATCAAGAAACCAAATCCCATGAGGTTTTCGGTTGTACGTAAGCAGCCTCAGCATCCCTCAGCATTTACTCTTTTTTTTTTGGTCATTGTAGATATATCTATCAAACAACTTTTTCCAATTCAACTTTTTACAGGTGTCCAACTTATTGACAGCAATTACAATAAGCAGCCATGCAATCCTATCCTGAATCGGGGTGATATTTCCATCACCACTGACCACCCCCTTCCCTCCTCCCTCCCACCCCTGGCGATCATATGATAAAATCCAACACCCCTTTTGATGAAAACCCTAAAGAAGATTGGAATAGAAGGGAATGTCTACAATATGATTCACGGCATATATAAAAAGCCAACAGCTAACTTTATACTTAATGGAAAAAGACTGAGAGCTTTCCCCTTGAAATCAGGAACAAGACAAGGGTGTCTGCTCTTACCACTTCTATTCAATATTATATTAAAAATCCCAGCCAGGGCAATAAAACAAGAAAAACAGACAAAAAGTATCCAGATTGGAAAAGAATAAAATTACTCGCGGATGATTAAAAAAAAAAAAAACAACAACACTGCCATCGAGTCAATTCTGTCTCATAGCAACCCTACAGGACAGGGTAGAACTGTCCCACAGGGTTTGCAAGGAGTGCCTGGCGGATTTGAACTGCTGACCTTTTGGTTAGCAGCCGTAGCACTTAACCACTATGCCACCAGGGTTTCCAATATATATACAAAAGCCCAAAAAGTCCATAAGAAAACTTCTAGAGCTAATGGAGGAATTTAGCAAATTTGCAGGGTACAAGGTCAACGATAAAAAATCAGTTGGTTTTCTATACACCAGCAATGAGAAATTTGAAAGGGAAATTAGGGAAATAATTCCATTTACAACAGCATCTAGGTGAATAAAATATCCAGGAATAAATCTAACCAGGGACATGAAATACTTATGCAATGAAAATTATAAAACACTACTGAAAGAGATTTAAAAAAAAAGAGAGAGAGATAAAGAAGACTTAAATAAATGGAAAGACGTTCCATGAGTTGGAAGGCTTAATATTGCTAGGATGTCATTACTACCCAAAGCAATCTATAGATTCAATGCAATCCTGATCAAAATTCCAATAGCCTTCTTTATAGAAATAGAAAAACCAATCCTCGACTTCATGGAATAGCAAGAGGTCCTGAATAACTAAAGCAATGTTGAAAGAGAACAAAGTAGGAGGACTCACATTTCCTGATTTTAAAACATACTATATAGCTATAGAAATCAAACGTTTGGTAGTGGTATAAGAATAGATACATAGACTAATAGAATATAATTGAGAGTCCAGGAAGCATACGCACACACATCTATGGTCAACTGATATTTGACAGGGGTGCTAAGCCCACTCAATGGGGAAAGAAGAGTTGCTTCAACAAATGGTGCTAGGAAAAATGGATTTCCACATGCAGAAAGATGAAATGGGATCCACCCCTCATGCCATATACAAAAAAAACAAATTCAAAATGGATGAAGGGCCTAAATGTGCAAATAAAAACCGTAAAATTCTTACAAGAAAAAGCAGGGGCAATGCTGTCGGGTCTAGTTTTTAACAACGGATTATCTTATATAATAACAACAGCACAAACAGCAAAAGACAAAATAAATAAATGGGACCTCATAAAAATTAAAAAAAAATTTTCATGAAAAGTCTTTACCAAAAAAGTGAAAAGACATGCTACCAACTGGGAGAATATCTTTGGAAACTATATATCTGGCAAGAATCTAATGACCATGTGAGTGAATATCTGAGAATGATAACATCAGCAAACTATGTGCAGCTACATTCCATGTAGTACATATTAATAATGATAACCGAAAATCAAACCCATTGCCATCGAGTTGATTCCGATTTATAGCGACCCCATAGGGCAGAGTAGAACTGCCCCCATAGAGTTTCCAAGGAGCCTAAGATGTTAAAAAACAAAAGCAAAAAACAGACAGTCATAAGTAGGATTCATTGTAGCTCGAATACATTGTAAGTCAGGGACTACCTGAATTCTACATTATACTTGTTTCATCAAGGGTGCTAGATAAACATTAAATCCATCAGATGAACATAGGGTTGGTTATACACTACGCTTGGAGAGGTCAAACAGAAAACACCTCAAGGAATATAGAAAGAAAATAAACAATATTACGGACAGCATCCAGAGTTGTCTTGATTTTTCCTTTACTTTTTGTTGTTGTTGTTGTTGTTCATGGTCACATAGATAAGGTCACATATTTATAGTAATAAGAAATTACATAACTGACATTCAGTTCTTTTATTGCAAAGGAGGTGAAACAAAAGTGATCTTAACCCAGACAGAAAAAAGGCCAAGAATTGAGGTCTTATCTTTATCCCCATATTCCCACACATCTCCTTCTCCAAGATACGATTTATAACACTATGTGGATATATTAGGAAATACTTTTTTTTTTTTTTCTGGCAATAGAGTATCAGAGCTTGAGATGGTGGTTAAAGAAAATTAATAAATAATAACTGTTTCATGACAGAACAATGAATGGTGTGAAAAGTTTCATTTTTATCTCATAACCAATCAGAATTTCTTAGTCAAGGACAATGATAAAATTTTGACATTCAGGAGTAGTTGGAACCAATTTTCTATAAACACAGGAAGAAAAAACTGCCTACTAATAGCCATCCACTTAGTAGAAAAAAACTTCCTCTTTATAAAAACCTTCTTGCTAAAATGAGATTAGTATTAGTAAAATTTTGCTAGCAGATAAATCTCTTGAAGATTTATTATTTTTGTCAAAGATGTAAATAAACATTACCAACTTATCCTGTCTCTTCACTTTGGAAAAATGGAATAAAATCACAGTGGGAAAAAAAGCTCTTTTTCAAAATTACATAAATAATATTTGGCTATATTTACCATTATATATGATTATAATTTTTTTGTTGTTTTATTTTCACAATATGAGGAACTTTCAAAGGTGGAGGAAGAAGGCATTTTCTTTTTTTCTTTTTTCTTTGTGCTCCTTTGAAACTACAGTGTAATAAACTTATTTTTAATTGGAGAAACTCATCTTGTAATAGTCTGCATTTAACCTCAAACACTACTCTTTGCCTCAATTAGGTAAAAGCTGCTAAAATTTAAATGCAGCACTAAGGAATTTCAAGCTTCACAGCTAGCTGAAAAGGCGAAGGCCAAAGACAACTGTGATCTATTGTGGAGGGAAAGACAAAGCATAGCAAAAGGGAGGTGGTTAAGTCAGTGGGCCATGACAGAAATGTCTGAGGGCTACATGAGGACCAAGCTTGACAGGGGCGCTATCAGCGCTGTGTAGTCAGCAGAACACACGCACATACAGGCACACATGCACACAACACATGCATTATTTTTTTCTCTCCTCTTTTATATTAGACACTTTTTCAATTCTATGCTAACTACTGCCATATTTGAAATTATTATTGAAAAGAATATGTAAGTACTTTTTATTGCAGCCATATTCGAACACACATAGCACATAAATATTTACAGAGAAAAATACTATAGTTTAAATTTAGAGTCACTAAATACAGGTTGGGAAATCATATTTGCGTCAGTGAACACAAAACTGCTTTGTATGTAGTAAGTTCTTGTTCTTTTTGCTATCGTGATCTTAAATAACACCAGTGGTTTAAATATGCCCCATTGAATTAATGTTTTTACTCTAGTGCATTGATATCCAATTCTTTTGCCTCTGTATTTTTTTCTTCAAAAAATAAGTGCTTGCAGCAAGTTTGAATGCAGCTATTTGTCGCACAAAATAAAGCACATTAAAAAGGGATGCAGAGTTGAGCTTGCACACAGAGAACAGTTTTCAGTTTGGCTACTGTCTTAGTTTCCTGAGGCTGCCATAACAAAATACCACAGTCAGTGGTTTTAAGAAATTTATTGTCTCACAGCTCTGGAGGCTAGAAGTCCATATCAGGGTATATGTACAAAAAAATTAAAAAAACTTCGCCATTGAGTCAAATCTGACTCATAGTGACCCTACAAGACAGAGTTGAGCTGCCCTATAGGGTTTGCAAGGAGCAGCTAGTGGATTCGGACTGCAACTTTTTGGTTAGCGGCTGAGCTCTTAATCACTGCTCTGAGGGTGGAATGGTTCCATGCCGCTTTCCTAGCTTCTGGTGGCTCCCAGCAGTCCTTGGCATTCCTTGGCTTGTAGATTCATCTTCACATGGTGTCTTCCTCCTATGTCTTCTTCTGTCTGTTCTCTTCTTTTATAAGACACTACTCAGATTGAATTAGGACCCACACTACTGCACTATGGCCTCATGTTAACTTTACTGATATTTCAAAGACCCTATATCCAAACATATTCACAGGCATCAGGGATTAGAATTTGAATGTATCTTTTTTGGGGACACAATTCCATCTGTAACAGTTACCAATGGAACATACATGACTAGTATGACTGCTTAATCATGAAAAGTTTAAGAATTCCCAAATTTATTAGGAAATGGAATAAATTGAAACATATACAAACACCCACACACACATATATGCTGTAATGCCTATTAGGTACCCCAAGGTACCTAGTTCTGTCTCCTGAATATGTTCTCTTCAAAAGCAAATGGCCAAATGGGCTGTTCTAGATGCAGACTCAATAGGCATAAATTATAATCTTTTCTAGGCAGTGAAAGCACAATGTAAAACAGGCCAATTTACATAAATTATAAAAATTGAGGTCTTTGGGCCTCAATTTACAAACTCTTACCAAATATTTACTGGATACGTACTTCATCCTGAGTGCTTTTCCCAATGACCCAGTTTATACATGGTGGAGCTGAAAGAATATGAGTTGTACTACAGAGGTATCATTTTGGAGACATTAATGTGAGTTATGTAATGCTAGGTTCTGGGTCTTAGAGGTGGACATTCTGTAATTCTAACTATGCTGACACCATGCTTAGTGACTAAACAAATTATTTTAACTTTAAGCCACAACTTCCTAATACATGTATAGGGTTATTATAAAAATCAAATGATAGGGATGATGTAATGGACACTCAATAAATATTGGTTTCTTCCCCAAATTCTACTTGAAGCTCTAAAATTTGCTAACAGCAAAATTAAAGTCAACCAGGAAGTTGAGCCATGTGTAGTTATTAGTTGCATATCCAGTTACTGTTTTTATATTTAAAAATGGTGATACTGGCCAGTGTTCATTTGTGCATGCTTTTGAATTTACTTTTCCAGTAGTAGCAATGAAGCTACACCCACACTCTCTTACTAAGTCCTCCGTATAAAAAACAGACATAAATGTAGACCATTGTTAGTTGTACAATCTATTGCAACGGACCATGGATTCTAAGAAGTGTACCGACTTGCCATCATTTGCCGTGTAGCAGAATTTAAAGAGTTCATCCAGGGGGAAAATATTCTCTATTCTTTTTGTGGGATACCCAGTGTATATGATACCTAGTCAAATACCTCCTCTTTATGACAAAATTGTTTTTATTAATAATCATGTAGTAATTATTTATTATCATAATTTGCCTTTTGGTTTTAAAATAAATAATTTAAAGGGAAGAATAAAAGCTATTCTTCAAATTGGCTAAAAAACATTTCACGTGTAAAGTCAAAATTGCTAGTTACCAAACAAAAACTGTTTTTGCTCTCTGTTTTACTATTTCATGAATTTAAACACAAAAGAATCCCAAGTAGTCAACTAAAATAATAGACTTGAAATAACTCAAGTTCTATTTCTTCATTTTTTTAACCACTATACCACTACTGTTTATTTTCAAACTATTGTTTAAACAAAAGAATATGTAATATCACATTGACTGATCATAGAAACTGTACTTGGAACAACCTCAGGTCATTCTGAACAAATTTTCTTTTGAAATGTGTGTGTAGCTGAGTTCTGTGTGTAAGGGCCAACTATACAACTGGAAGTTTTCTGAATTAACTTTCATATAAACAATGCTTATTAATGTCTAAATAATAAAATGTGCCCACGTGAAGCTTGCATATATATTATTAAAACTCCGCAGCAAACATAGCAATATTAAAGAATTTTGATGATTTTTTTCCACAAAGGTGGAATATATCCACAAAGGTGTGCTTATAACTGACATTGTTTAAAATTGATGGTACATGGTGATAAAAAAAAAAAAGAGAGAGAGAGAGACGACTGGCTTTAACTACTATTACTATTATTTGCATTCTCTTCAGACAATATACTTCCTTATGCCTCTGCCTGAGGTGGTAAACTCTCATAGGTACACCGTTGGTAAACTACTGTAGTGTCCAGTTTCTCATGAGGCAAGTTTCTTCTCTATCACATAACTACAGAATTAGTTAGGGTAATATTAGCTACTCTTATAAAGACCAAAAATGCCAAGTAGCTCGAAGATGATAGATTTAGAAGTTTCTTGGTCATATCAATCTAAGGTAAGTATTTCTCATTGCTGGGTAAGGGCTTGTGATAGCAGATGGAGGGCTCTATTCCACACAGTCATCAGGGATCCACGCGGACCAGGATCTAGCCATAACCTGTAATTTTCAAGGGGTGATTTTGAAGGGAGAAACTTATTTGGAAGACTTTTGTATGCCCAGCCTGAAAATGGCACATGATATTTCCACTTCCATTTTATTGCCTAAAACTCGGTCACACACACAGCCACACTTATCTGCAAAGGAGACTGGGAAGTCTAGTCTAACCCTATCTCAGGTAGAAGAGAAAACAGATATCGCGAACAACTTATTTCTACCATCAAACCAACGAAACCCATTGCTGCGAGTCGATTTCAACTCGTAGCAACCCTAAAGGACAGAGTAGAACTACCCCATAAGGTTTCCAAGGACCGCCTGGTGGATTTGAACTGCCTATCTTTTGGTTAGCAGCTGTAGCTCTTAACCACTACACCACCAGGGTTTCTATTTCTACCACACCCACTTCAAATCTTCTCTATCTGATTTGGCAAAAAATGTACCCCCGCCCTTAATATCGCCATGAGTTTCTACACAGAGTTGGCCAACTTTATTATAATGCCCTTCCATGTGCTCCCACACCACTTGCCCCATTTAAAGGATATTTCAGTGGCTGCTGAGCACCAGGTACCATGAATGGGATTTTATAGACATTAACTCATTTTATCTCTTTTACTAACAAATCAAATGATCTTTCATAAAATTATTTTCTTAATGATAGACACAAATTGTTCAAAGACTTGCTAAACAGGGAAGAACTATTACGTAACTGCCATTACAGTCCCTCACCCCCAACCCTAACTCCTACTAGCCAAGAAATAGGAAAAATTGTGCATTGTGTTTATACCGTCCTTATCTGTCCTTCCTCAGTTTTGAAACAATTTCTGCACACTGAACCCAGTTTCATGAGCTATTAACCACTACGCCGCCAGGGCACCACTATATATACAGAGAGAGAGAGAGAGAGGTAGGGAGACAAAGGGACAAGAAGAAAGTAGGAGGGAAGGAGAGAGACAGAAGACAAAGAGACAGAGTGTGAGCTAGCCAGCTCTGGTGGCACAGTGGTTGAGTGCTTGCCTGCTAATCAAAATGTAGTGATTCAAACCCACTAGAAGCTCTGCAGAAGATGTGGCAGTCTGCTTCAATAAAGATTACAGCCTTGGAAACTCTATGAGGCAGTTCCACTCTGTCCTATAGGGTTACTATGAGTTATAATGGATTGAACGGCAATGGGTGTATATGTGTATACATACACACACACATATACACATGTGCCTTCTGCATTCACTTACTCGGCCACACTCATGCCACCATGAGGTATTTTCGTAAGCATGCTATGCTAATTTTTTTTTTTTTTTAACAGCAACATGTGGAAGAGGATTGGCATGTTGGCAGTTGTGAGGGTGCCTCATGGAGGGGGAAGAGGGAGCCATGTCCAGCAAACAAACGCAGAGGGCACATATTATTTGCATAAAAATCTCAGTCAATTAATTAAAAGAAATAGACATTAAACTTCAAGGTATAAGGGTATAATACTACCATCAAAGCAGTGGAAGAGCACATTTGTTTTTACTCCTAACCTCTGAAATAATGAGAACATTTTATCCACTGTCCTATCTATGTAAATAATGAGATTCTCAAACACAGTCATCAAGCTCCACAGTTACAGAATGCCTTCAAGCAAAATAATAATAAAATGACAACAATATGTGTTTGCTGTTGTTAGCTGCCATCAAGTTGACCAGTGACTCATGGCGACCCCATGCACAACAGAACAAAACACACACAGATCATTGGATCGGGCATGGAAGGCGAGAATTCTACTCCTGAACCACCAATGCCCAATGTAAGGCTTAAATAAAAAAAAAAAAAAAAAAGAAGGCTTAAATAGACACTGGGAAATACTAGCGTAGAGTGAGGAAAATAAAACCATTTGGCATAGTAAAAACAATCAGGTTCTACACGTGACTCTAGCTCTGCAACATTTGGAAAGTTTTTTTTTTTTTTTTCTTAGACATCTGTTAGTTGGTTTCCCTTATCTTTAAAATAAGGAAGTTGGTCCCTTATGTCTTTAGAATAGTACACCTACGAGGATTGTAAATATTTTTTAATCTGCATAACGCTTCTTAAAAATACAATATTAAATAAGGCATAGTTTTCTAAGTAATCTTCTCCCTTAAAAAAAAAAATTCAATCTTCCTTTGTAATACGTACAGTGGTGCATCAGTGACATTCATTTATTACATAATTCTAAGGTATTCAGACTAAGAGGAGGGAACTCTAAGTGTTTTCTATCATGCTGAATTTCAAGAAGAGGACTGGCTGAGGAGCAACACCACTTAACATGGGTCACGTACTTAGAATATTCCCATAATCCCAACAGCATCAAGAACAATTCACTAAAGGCAGAGACAGGGTACTGACAACTTGCCAAATTTTGCTAGGACCTTTATTGAATGAGACAAATCTTATGAAATTTCACACCCTGAAATTCATCTGTATGTAAAATGATATTTTAGAAATTCCCTGAGAATGATAGCTTTAACCTTTTATCAGGAATAGGCTGGTTATCAGCAGCATCAACTCCGTCATTACCACCACCCACCCAGGGAACAGGAGGACCATTGTTGTGTGGAGAAGTCAGCAATGTGAAGACTAAAGGACTGAACCTGTTTGTTCACTGTTATCAAATGCCAGCCTGGGGGCTACCCCTGGTAAGAGAGATCTAACTTTTACACCACAGAGGAATATGACCTCTTCTGAAGAAATCTTTTGTGTACAAACAGAGGTTTAGCACATGCTTCCTTCTTGGGTGAGAGGTGGAAGCATGCCTCTTGCCATGAAGCCTTCAACATATATTTATTCTTTGCAATGTTAATATTATGAATGAGGTTATTTTAAGCTTCCCATGACAGTCCAGGTTTAGTTTGGGGAGGGGGAATGAAGGCATCATGAAAAGAAAATGACATCATTATAGCACAAAAACTATATTTGTCTTCTGAAGAAGTAATTACTTGAATCATTTATAGAAATTTTGAATGTATTTTGTCAAGTTTTAAAAAATGTGAATTAATTTTACATGGAATATTGAAAACAAATTTAGCAGAACACTCACTACTAATCTACAGCTCCCACAACAATGCCTTATGTCTAAATTTGGGATGACCCAAAACTTGGTTTTGGTTAAGGGTATAAGGCAGAGAATGCTTTTAATTGTTTTTCTTTAATGAGAGGAAAAAAGTGTAAATTTCCTATTAGTTTTAAATAAAACAAACCAATGATCAAATAAAAACAAAACTTCTTAATTATATGTGATAAGTATTCACTTTAGTGCCACCAATATTTATTATGCCTTTCCTTAGAACAGCTTGTGATCTCAAGTTGTGGGATAACGTTTCAAAAACCCTGACTGTTGACTGTGACTGCAGCAGTGGGTGTCTTTAGACACACATAAAGAAGCTGAATGTTTGATGTCTGTGTTCAGGATGAATGTGTGTGAGAGAGAGAGAGAGAAGAGAAAGAATGAATATGATTGCATAATTCATTTGTAATTTACTCTTTCTTAGCAGGATGTTTCCGAAGAAAGCCACATGTTTTAAAACATAAAAATGGAAAGAAAAAATAAAAAAAAGGGAGAGAGAAAAGAAAACCAAAAGGTTTTCTTGCAGGACAGACCCTAGAGCAGTTTGAAAACATCAAATGAAACCCCTCCAGCATGTTCTCCCCATGTGATGGCTTTGTACATTCAATTCAGCCTCTGGGCATGTTTCTATGACACACAAAAGGTTTCAGTGCCATGTTGATAGATACAAACACATATGGATTACACATTTGCCATTCTGTCTACTGAGTTCCATACTGCTTTCTATGAAATTAATTTTCTATGGAAATGAATTCTTGGAAGACAAATATTATTTCAGACCAAGAACATAAAAGTAGGATTATAACTGATTACCTGCCTCCTTGGATACTTGTCAACCATGCACAATGTGCATAATGAGTCATAAATAGAAGTTATACGTGTACGTCTATATATACATGTACATAAAAAAAAAGTACATATATGTGTATATATATTTTATATGAAAGAAAATCATATCTATATATACATACATATATACATACACATATATCCTCCTCTTTATCTACCATCTGTTTACGAGCCCATTGTTCTGTATCCCTCTTTGGTCTTATTTTCTTCCTTAGTTCTAAACGTGTTTGTTGTTTTTAAACATTTTCAGTCCACCTATCTTTAAAACTTTGAAATGGACATGAACAATTCATCGGTATGGATGAATTATTGCAATTATTTTGCAGAAAGCTGATTCTGTTATATAACATAATATAGTGTCTTATCTACTATAATCTGTCCTTTAAGTCACGGGATTCAAAGAAGTGAAGCAAGGATATAAAATAATTATTAAATAGTCTGTGCCATGCAAACAAGAGATTTAGGGCCATTATTTGATTTATATTAGAACATTCATTGCCTCATATCTAGATATATGTATATATATATATATAAACTTTTACAGTAATTCTAAGTAACCAGAGAGTCTAAACTGTGCTTAGGTTATGATTTGATTACCTCATTTATGGGGTAAAAGAATACATACACATACGAAATAAGTCTAAAATATAGGTAAATGTCACTAAGACACCTTGCCTGAGGCCTTATCTTTGGAGTAAAGACACTAATTTTAGAACACAACCCCCAAGCTTCATGTGGTTACTGAGTCTGGAATCCGAGCTGACTCTCGGCAGGTGCCTCACATCTCCAGTGTTTTGACAGCACATGGTTCACTTCTTTTTCACAGGCTGACAGAGAAACCCAGCAGTGTCATTGCAATTGAGCTACTAAAAACACTACCCACACTAGCTTGCCCTTTCTTTAGAAGTTCAAATTCTCAAGCAAACAATAAGTGAGTTTGTAAAAGCCTCAGGAAATGCCTTTGCAATTAAATCTTAGGCATTTAAAATAAGACATCAAAATATTCTCATTGCAAATTTAGCAAGTGGGGAGGGGTGAAAAGTACAGTTTTTGTGTTTCTGCTTATTTAGTACTAAATAAGTATAAAACTCCTAGGCAGTCAAATCTCATTCTTTCTTGTTTAATAAGGATTTAAAAGAAAGCAATGATTAATGAGTTTCGAATATGGTATAAAAGTAATCTCTAGGGAAACAAATTCTTAGCTGAATTGGTAGCTCTATCCTACAGGGGCATTTGAATACTTTGAGGGGAACGAAGAAATTAAGAAATGAACAACAATGAATAGGATTTGCTTGGCAGCACTGGGAAACCTTGGCTTAAACTCAGCATTTCAAACCAGCTAAATTGGTTTTGTTGTTTGGTGCATGTTTTTTTTTTTTTTTCCTCCCAAAAAGTCATCCAAAAGGTTTTTTGTTTTTTTTAGGTTTCACAGCCTTAACAGGGAAATCAAATACTTTATTAAAAGGATAATGAGGGTACCTTTAATGACACGTAGTTACATGTAAATGAATTCGGATACTTTTACTATAGTAGTTGTTATCTAAATCTAGGAAATGAACATGCAATTAAACCCTAATAGAGGTCTCTAGATACGCACAAGAAGTTGCACTTTTTTTATTCAGTGCTTGAACTTTAGCTTCCAAGTGCTCAGAACAGAGTGCAAAAATGCAGCACCAGTCTCTCCTGAACTGCAAGGGTTAATGTCACGTCCCCACTTGTTCTAAGGAAGGAACTTGAGCACTAAGAAAATGTGACTTACATTTTGCCTTAGAATTTTTCCAAAAAGATTGGTAGTAGATAGGTATTATCAAATGATAAAAGGAGGGGGGAGCCTAAGAACATTCTTCTTTCTTTCCAGAATTGAAAAATTCAGTGCCAGCATTAGGTGATTTATCTAAGGTCCAAGTGGAATGAGAATATGAATCGTCTGATTGCTAGTGAGGCTACCACAACTACAGCTACCGATAAAGAACCCTCAGCTATGAGTCGGAATCGACTCAGCAGCGCTGGGTTTGGGTATATTATAGATGTGGCAAAGGCTGACTAATGAATTTATCACTCTTAAGTATTGTCACTACATTGAAAACTGTCTAAAGGAGGAAACAGAAAGAAACATATTGATTTCTCATTTCACAGGTAAGGAAACTGAGGCATGGCACTTAAATAACTTTGGCATTTCTTTTATTGGTTGCAGGGCTAGTATTAAATACCAAATTTATAAGGTTTCAAAATTCAGACTCTTTTCATTATTTAATGCCCCTGGGACTAGAACAGTATATGTTGGAAGTATTGTTTTCAGAATCTAAAAACATGCCTTCTCATCTAGAACACTTAGGCTGCATTTGAATTATGATCATGATTCCACATTCTCAGGCAACGTTTTATGTCTGCATCAAGAATCTTGCAATCATTTTGTATCTGAGCTATACTTTTATCAGCTTGTCCTGCCCAAACCATTCCTGAATTTATGGCCAAGCCTTAGAATATATTGTGGATACAACAAGACCTACTTTTAACTCCCTGTGATTGTTTTATATTTTTTGTGGGTGAAGTACTAATCAAAGAAACTATAAATGGCAACAATCAGAGTTGGCTCTGACCTATACAAACTTTATAAGTAGCTCTGGTGTCACAGCAGTTAAGCACTCGGCTGCTAACCAAAAGGTCGGTGATTCGAACCCACCAGCCACTCCACGAGAGAAAGATGTGGCAGTCTGCTTCTGTAAAGATTACAGCCTTGGAAACTCTATGGGAAAGTTCTACCTGGAGGGTTGCTATGAGTCAGAATCGACTCAATGACAATGGGTTGGGTTTTTTTTATATAAGCACTATAGACATGTATGGATTTTCACCTGTGTTTGTCCTTTGTATCTCACTGATTTTATTACATTTTTTTCAAGGGACTTTTTCTACATTGCAAATTATCTGGCTTAAAAAATCATTTGCAATTAAAATTACAAATGTGTTTTAGAGAGAAGTCCATTTAGGGGGCCGTCATTCTGTGCTTACCTATGCATGTGAAATCCTGAAACACATTAGAGTTCAGGAGCTTTAATTGCGATCAATTTTAGGCTTATCCATTGCTGTTTATTCCTTCTTTACAAATCTATGGTTTTGTGATTCAGCAGGAAATGTTTCAAAGCTTTTTTTGATATTGAATATATCTTACTAAGTCATATTTTAATGAATTAAAAGGTAAATGAGCTAAAAAGTTACCCTAAGTCTCTCGCTGATTTAAATTTAAATCAGACCTCCAAATTGGCATGAACACGGCTCAGCAAATACTATTCAATTTTAAATCTAAAAATATATATATATTTAATAATCAACGAAATGAACCATTAGGAAGAACTGCCTGCAATGCTATTAAACACATAAAACAATTGGATAGCTACTTAAGTTATGCGCTCGTGATCTCCAGTAAAATCGCAAAGGTGTTGATAACCTCTGCTGTGGCCTCTGATGTATTTATTTTACACAAATGATCGTTAGGGTTTCATAATTTTTAAGAAACGCTTGAGCCAAGACACTAATTCTTGATTCATCTCTTTTTCCTGAGCACCACTGATCTGCATTTGAACCATGTTACAGTTTTAATTGCAAAAATGTATCATTATGACATGTAATTTCTAACTACATGAAATGACAATGTAATGCATAGAAATGAAGCTTAGCCACACATTCACCATGTGAACCTTGATATCAATAACAGAGGCTGCTTCTGTGCTTCATTTCATTTTTCTACCTACACTATATAAAAGATGTATCTAGAAAGATCCCAAGTACTACCTCATTATCATTTCAATTTTTTCCTTGCCAAATATATTAAACAGTAGTCATTGAACAGGAAAATAAAGTTTATGTAAAGTTTAGTAATATTTTGGTTCAAAATATCTCTAGGAAAAAAGCCTAAATAGCTTGATATTTTTTTTTCAATATTGTAAGAATTAACTCAATCCACTTGAAATCCGAGATTCTTTTAGAATCATCCTATTTCTTAAAGTATCTACACTAAGCAAAATCATATTAAGACATTAAACAAAGAAAGACTGAATTGAAGAGGTGACATTTAGACCAAAAAAATCTGTTGCCCTCGAGTCGATTCTGACTCATAGTGACCCTACAGGACAGAGTAGAACTGTCCCACGAAGGAGTTCCTGGTGGATTCAAACTGCTGACCTTTCGGTTAGCACCCCTAGCTCTTAACCACTATGCCACCAGGGCTCTGACATTTAGACCATATGAGTAATATCAAATATTCTCAGCTCATTCACACCTAGCATAGGATGGTAAAAAGTTCAGTTTCACGGGACCTCCTTCCTTCTCAGAATCCCTATAGCATGTTGATACAGAGGAAAATCTAGAAATATTCTTCCTGGCCTCAAATCTAAACTTCATAAATTATTGTGTGACCTGTGATATGTTACTTTGTATCTTAAAACTGTAGGCTCTTCGTTTTCAAAATGGAAAATAACAATAGTAGCTTACTAATAGGGTTATTGTGAGGATGAAGAGGGATAATGTTTGTAAACCAGTAACTCCTAAATAGTAAAATATTATTAATTATGGATGCTATTATAATTATCCCCCCCCCCCAAAAAAAATTGCTGTCAAGTCGATCCTGACTTACAGCAACCCTATAAAACACAGTGGAACTGCCCTACAGGATTTCCAAGGAGCTGCTGGTGGATTCAAATTGCCAAGATTTTGGTTAGCAGCCGAGCTCTTAACCATTGTGCCACCAGGGCTTCATTATTATTATAGTAGTAGATACATCCTGGGCTCTATTTTTACTATACAGATATTTTGTTTTCTAGAGTTATTATGCTAAAATGAACATGTAAAGTCATTCAAATCAAAGACACCAAGCCTAAAATAATTCTGGTTACAGGAATAATTTAAAAGCTAGTAGTCTTTATGATAGGATTTCTGATGAGCATCACCAGATATATAATTCTATCCAATACAGGATCAGCCTACTTAACACTGATACAGCAAAAAAACGGGGTCATAAAGAATTTAGTGTTGTTGTGCACCTTCAAGTCGATTCTGACTCATAGTGACCCTGTAGAACAGAGTGAAATGGCCCATAGCATTTCCTGCCTGAAATCTTTATGGGTACAGATTGCGAGGTCTTTTCTTCTGCGGAGTGGCTGGTGGATTCAAACCACCAACCTTTTGGTTAGTAGCCAAGCACTTAACCATTGTGTCACCAGGGATACTTTTAGAGTATTTGGGGCACCATTAAAAGTAAATATAGTCTTTATTTTGTCAATAGTTGCGAGAATACATCCAGGTTGTCACAAATAAAAGACCAAATCAAAGTTTGAAATCCCTGTATTTTATAATAGATTGCAAATCAAAAATGATCTTTCTGGTATCAGCTATCTTTAACATAATATATTGATATCACAAAACCAAACCTCTAATTTGTACCTTAAGGCAAATAGAGTTGAGTAAATTGAGTGGTTCTAGAAGGAAAGAAAGGATCCCTGGTGGTGCGGTGCTTAAGTGCTCGGCTACTAACCTTAAGCTCAGCAGTTCAAACCCACCAGCTATTCTGTGGGAGCAAGATGTGGCAGTCTGCTTCTGTAAAAATTTACAGCCTTGGAAATCCTATGGGGCAGTTCTACACTGTCCTACAGGGTCTCTATGAGTCGGAATTCACTCGACAGCAGTGGGTAGAAGGAACGAAAGGGTTTTAATTCACTTTTTCCTGGAAATATTCCTCAAAGTTGTTATGGTTATTATTATTCAATAACTAAAATCTTTTGACTTGACCTACAATAAAATTATAGATAGAAGTTACAAGATACATTACACACAACAAATCATAAAGTATTAAAGAGGGAAAACATTATGTGAGCTAGAATAACAGAAAAGCATGGCTTTAGACTTCCTGGTACACTGATAAAGAACATACTCGTGAAAGTATCATTTCACTCTCAAATCTGGTGACAATCCTAAGATCTAGCTGATATGTATTGTTAAGAGGTCAAAGTTTTAAGGGAATATCCTATAATAAGTGATTTTTTTCTACCTTTGAGCAATATTTTAATCTATTTTGGCAGGAGAAGCAATAAATCAACTAAATTTCAGAGGGGAAACAAACAAACAGTAATTCCAATTTCCTGGTTAGTAACGTTTATTACATCAAAGAGTGTTAGGCCATGCAAATTCTCATTTCCCTATTCCTTGATATAGATAAATGAAAAATTGCATCTATCGTTTATGAAATACTGACCATTACTATTGCAATCTGTTTTACACACAGCCACATGAAACAGTTTCACATAGTAGCAATTTTGCTATGATTCTAGGGGACTCGTAGGAGGAAGTTTGCTGTATTTCTTTTCTCTTGACTTCTTACTATATTTTATCAATTTTAAGCCACACATATTTTTCATATTTAATATCTACAAAGTCCTGATTCATCTTACAATTAATGATCTCTCACATTTATGTTGGGGCTTTTACTTTCTGTTTAGTGGGCCCTAAAAACAACCACCACAGAAAGAGCTTCTTACAATGGATGGTGACTTAGATCTGATGAAACATGCTATCTATTTAAGAAAACATTTTATAGAGGGATGATTTTGTGTTACCTTATTTTTTATTAAATAAATGATGGGGGGAGGAGGAAACTTTTAACATGAACTGAGAAATTCTAAAAAATGTGACAGTTTTCATGTCAGAAAAAATTTTCAACATACTTTTCAAAATACTTTCTCTGTTACAATAATGATTATAATCCCCTAGAACTTACTTCTTTCTACAATGTCATTTAAAAAACAGGCTTTAGGACCTATTTCTATCTAGACGCTTCTGCTATGGAAACTGACAGTGAAAATAAAAATCTCATTCTTAAAAGGTCACATTTCTGAACAATAAAAAACCTAAGTCATAAAAATTCTCATTTTACAAGCACATTAAGAAACACAGTGCAAGCTATCTAGAACCAAGCTGATCGAAATGTAAAACACAGTTTGGTCCTAAATCATAAATGATTTGGTGATATTAGCCTAACATGCATTCAATGATTGCAAAAATATGTTATTGTTATTATTTTTGACCAAAAGCATATTTCTCCTCAGGTAATAATAAATAACATTTATTTTAGGAGCTGCATTTAATCCTCTATATGCCACTTGTAATTCAACATTCACAACCAATTTATAATCTGAGGCGTCTATTACATTCAGAGATGAGGAATGAGGCTAGGAAAGTTGGATAACTTGCCTGAGATCAGGATTTGAATCTCGGGAGTCTGGATCCAGAGGTTGTGCTTTGATTCCTATGCTAATCTGCTTGTAAACATCCTTGTCTACAATGTTCTGCTAAGTAAACATGCTGTCTCTTCTGCATTGTCTACTATGACAGCCACTAGCCACATGCTATTTAAATTTAAATTAATTTAAACTAGGCAAACATTAAAAATCCATTTCCTCGGTGGCACTAGTTTCAAGTGTTTCAAGTTGGGACTATATTCCAAGTGCCCAACAACCACATGTGGCTACTGAGCAGCACAGATTGAATATTCTGTCATCACAGAAAGTTCCACTGAGCAGTGCTATTTAGAGGATAAGACAGATTAAAATAAAGTCCCTTGATCCCCTAAGATCCTTGACTATAAAATAATAATAATAATAATAGTGGGGGGACCAAACTTTCCCAACATATTCACATTGCAGCTGAAGGGCAAATATTTGTCAGAAATCTAATATTTACTGAGAGATGACAGGTATGCAGAGATAACTTGGAATAGCTCCTATCTGAGCACAATGTCTTGAATACGCAAGTGGAGCAAAACAACACTACCAAATATTTGCATTAACTTAGTTTTCCAAAAGAATACTGAAATTTTACCAGTAAAATTAAATTTATAAATAAATGCTTGTGAATTATGGCTAAGAATTCAGTAACCTTGATTTTTAAAAAGCCATAGTTGAGTGGCAGCAGCTATAAAATGAGTCTGTAGACATGATCCTTTTTAGTCAAATTCAATTCACACTATTGTTGCTTTGTGTTTTTGTATTTTATCACCAACTTACCACCATTTTCTACACATACGTTCATGAGATATTCAAGTATTGTGTAGCAATTAAAATCAGGAAGTTCTTTCTAAAATGTTCTGCTTAAGTTTGGGTTTAATATTTCTCTGACCGTGGAAACCCTGGTTGCATAGTGGTTAAGTACTATGTCTGCTAACCAAAAGGTCAGCAGTTCTAAGCCAACGAGTGCTCCTTGGAAACTCTATGGGGCAGTTCTATTCTGTCCTATCAGGTGGATGGCAGTGAGTTTGGTTTTTGGTATGGTCTTTACTGGACAAATAGTCTTAAACATATCTTAGAAATGGCACAATATGAAGAGGTGGGCAGTAGATCTAGATTCTATCACAAGTTGTCTCTTGTTTAGCCACTCAACCTTTGGTCTGGCTTCTTCTGCTGTAAAATTACAATAAAGATATTTTCCTGGTCAGCATCAGAGAGTTGTGTGTGATACAAATAAAAAAAAAAAAAAAAAGGGATTTGAAAGCATTTTGAAAAGTGTAAATTTCCACAAAAATATTTAGCCGTTGCAATTACCGTGCCTTTGGTAAACATTGGAAAAGAGCAACGTGTAGCCTGGTTTCTCACCTATGTCTGAATATTTCAGGGTCCACCAAGCTTGGGACTGCCTCTTCAATATAAGTAGAATAGATGGATTGATAGATAGATTAATGGATGGGTGGATGGATGGGTGGATGAATGGATAGATAGAGCCATAGAGGCCTGTCAATGATTTCAATCTTTATTCCCTCTAAAATGCAGATTCAGGCTATCTGGAAATATTACACTGCTTCTAGCCCTCAGCCTGCAAATCAGAATGTGTAATGATCCAGTGATTCTGGACCGAACATTTCCATTCCTCCCTCATTGCCTGGGAATGGATGCAGTTATTCTGCCAATTCTTTACAGCTGAGTCTCTGCAGGCCCAGCAAAGCTAATCCCCTGGAGTGTGAGTAAGAAGGCAGGTATTCTGATACCTTTCCAGCTTTCCTCAAAGTGAAATCATGTCCCCATGTTGATAATCAAACAATTTTTTTTACTGCATTTGGGACCTTGAGGAACATGAATCTGCCAGTGTTCTAAGAGCCACCATAAGCAAACAAGCATGCTTTCTCAACAAAGGAGATTTAATGAGGGGTTTTGTTGAACTTATGTGTTTCCTTCCCTTAGAATATATATGCTTCCTCTCTTAGAGGAGAGAACATACAGATTTTAGTGTATGTTAGGATCTAAGAATAATCACAGAGGTTTAAATTCCCTAGTAGGTAAATTCCCTAAGAGACTCTCATAATGCTAGGCCTCCCCCAATTTTTTTCCTAAGAATGCTATAGCGATTTAACAAAATATACTTCAGAGAGTGGAATCTCTTCATATCCCCTGAATAGGACATAAATCAAGGGGGTTGCTTTTATGGCCTGAGCACAACATTTAAGTCACAAATGAAAACATGTTAGCCAGAGGAGAAGAGATGGTTCTATTCCCTGGAATCCCTCCATGCCTTATCTGTCTACCTATTTACCCTCCTCTCTCAGTTTCTGGTCAGTGGGATAGCAGAAAGACAAAACCCACTTCCCCTTTTTCCATTTGCATAAATTCACTCTTAAGTTTTCTGAAACTGAGAATAAGTGTTTGAAGTTTTCTGAAATGGTCATTATAACTATCTGACCCCATAATTATAGCACGTCTTCTTTTCAAATATGTTTCTGTTTTATTTATCTATTCACATAAATACATCATTGTGGTTTTCCTTTTTCTACTTAATACACACATGACAAGCAATTTTCTTTAAAAACACTGATTAGAGTATTATTTCTAGAAATTGTGTGCCCAATCTAAAAATGACACCTTCATAACAATGCACCACCCTTCATTGATTCCATCTGAAATTTTCACTGCCAGTTAGTTTTCCATTAAGTCATTTTCCAAGTAATCTATCCTTAAGCTAGGAGCATTCTTAGGCTTTTTTTTTTTTTTTCTCCAGATATCACAATATTCTGAGTAGTTCTTCTAAAGTAAATAGTAGTAGTACCGTTGTCAAACATTGTATTTAACAGCAATCCCTGAACTAGGTTGGTTGAACCCACTCAAATGTTACTAAGACCTTTTACAGAGCAGTTGAAGAATGCTTAGCAACTCTAGTGTCAGAGAAGGATCTCAGAATGAATATGGCTCTTGTCTGGGTCAAGACAAACGTCAGCGACAACGAAGAGTGAAACATGATGATGGAGATTTGAAATGAAGGGCTAGGGCAAGAGGTGCTTGGCATTAGACACTGGAAGACAGGAGGGAAGTATTGTGAAGTACCAAAGACAGAAATTGTACTGAGAGTTGACAAAGAAAAGCCTCAGGCTTATTGCTGCCAGAGAAATAGATCATATGCATAGTTTCGAAGTAGTATCAGAAAAGACACTGAAATTTGGAGCATCTTTTTGCCTAAACAAATCACTTTTCAGAGCTCGAATGATGCAAAAAGAATCTATTTGGATGTGCATAAACAGGTACAATTGTTCTGTCAGTCAGCGTGTTGACACAAAGGAAAGCAAAAAAGAAAAAAGAAACAGGAAGAAAATTAAATTTTCTTTAAGTATCCTCTATGGGAAGGGTGCTGTGATTGGCAAGTTCCCTTCTTTATTTCTTTAATGTCTATATCAGCACTGTAAGTTAGAGTTTTCTCACCAATTTTAAAGACGAAGAATCTGAGTCTCAGAGAAACAGACACAGTATTTGATCAGAGCTTTTCCACAGCCACGCGCTTTGACATACATTGAGTCAGTTATAGGTGGCCATGTCAATTTCAGTAATAGACTGTTTACTTGTTACTAAATAATGACAAGGGGTTTGAGGAAATTAAACAATAAAAGGTACTGCAATACTTTTATGTACTGCCATAATTAAAAAAAAAAAATACCGCTGCCATTGAGTGGATTCCAAATCATAGCTAGGGAGTAATTTTACCTATGTGTAAATAGCATCCCACTATTAACCATTTGCGCCCCGTAGAATGAAACTTCCATTATATAGAACGGTCCTCGTGTTAACTGAAGATCCGGTTTGCACAAAAACAGGGTTTGTAGGAAGCAAGCGTACTGTTCTAAAGGCATACTGTTCTAATGTCAATACAACAAAGAAGATTTCAGAAGAAACACAAACAATACATATATACACCAAAAAGGCTTGAAACCGCAATCTCAAAATTCTTTGTTATAACACCCTGCATTCTTCTTATCCCAACAACTACTACTTTAGTCATTTACTTTGCTTGAAATTGTTTAAAAATGAAATTTTGCATAAGAAGAAAATTCACCAAGAATTGTTATTGACCTTACAATGGTTTACCAGTATACAAAGATGGTATTAGGCAAAATGGAGATGTAGAATTTATTTCCAGTATCTTTTTGATCTCTAAGTCCTTTTATACTTACATATTTCTATCCAGGCTCCCAGTGTGTCTTTTTATTCTCACCCCACCTAGGGTGTGTTTTTTTATCAAGAGACTTATTTTTGGTTTCATTTAATCAAAAACTTATCTGTTCTCCTTCCCATTCCTTCCTTCTCTCCCCAAGATGATCTATGAATGAAAATTAATTGGATCAAATAAATACAAAGATATTAACCAGAGAGTGTGCTATCATTTCCTGGAAATATTTTTAAATTAAATGGTTCAGTGTTTCTCGAACTTTAGTAATCATCATAATCATTGGAGGGCTTGTAAAAGCTGGGTTACACTCCCACAGTTTCTCATTCAGTATGTCTCACGAGAGGGCCAAGAATTTGCATTTCCTACAAGGTCTTTACAAGGTCCCAGGTGGTGCTAATTGTGCTGCTCCTTTGAGAGCTGAGTTAAAAATTCAGCACACAATGGTATGTTAAACCAAAAAAAAACAAACCCGTTGTCATCAGGTTGATTCCTACTCATAGTGACCCTATAGGACAGAGTAGAACTGCCCCATAGAGTTTCCAAGGAACTGCCAACATTTTGGTTAGCAGCAATAGCACTTAACCCGTATGCCACCAGAGTTTCCAGTGGTATGTTAGGTAGTGTCATAGATTGAAATGTTCCTCAGGGGGAAAAAAAAAAACTCATCAGCTTAGACTGAAGGGGACAGAGAAAGAACGAAAATAGAGGACGCAGTTGGCCTCTTGAAATTCTACAGGCAGGAAACAGGTCAAAGGAGCTACATCTGTTGTTTCCCAAGAAAAGAACCACCCCTGAAGCAGCTCAGAGAGCAGAAGAACTATTGTTAGAAGGAGCACAGGAAGCAGAGTTGCCATGGCCTGTGGGGCTTCAAAAGGTGGGGTTATGGTCTTCTAGATCTCAAAGAGTGTGGCCACAGGCTCCTAGGTTTCAAAGAGTTGAATCTTAACCAACTTGGTTCTAGAGTGTGGGGCTGCTATTAAGGTGTGCCAGAGGATTGTGGCCATCACCCAAAGCTGAGGGAGTGGGGCTGCCATGCTCATGTAGCAGAAGAATAGGGCCTGCCAGGGCCAGTGGGTTGGAGTAGACCCTCAGATGGACTAGGAGAATGGGCACCCCAAAGCCAAGGGAGCACAGTTGTTGTCTCAGTGGGCCTGAAAGGTGGTGCTGAAGCCCAGGGCTGAGTGTCCTCTACCCAGAATCCTGAAAGCATAGCCAACACCCAGAGTCTTGAGGGGAGGGCCATTGCCTAGATGGTTTTAGAGAATGGGATTATTTTCAAGCCTTAAGAGCGAATGTCATTTGTTCTGCTGGGTTTTGGACTTGCTTGGTGCCTGTTATCCCTTCTTTTCACTTGAATTTCCCCGTGTGTAATAGAAATGTCTGCCTTGTGCCCGTTACCACTTTATTTTGGAAAGAGAAAAGTTGTATTCTAGATTTCACAGCTTCACAGATGAAGAGGAATTTTGTCCCAGGATGGAATAAGGCTAAAGTCCCACCCATGCTTGATTTAGATGGTTCAGAAGATTTTGGACTTGGAGTCAATTTAAGACTTTTGGGGTGATACGATGGGTTGAATGTGTTTTACTTGTGGCAAGGACATGGATTTTGGGAGTTCAAAGGGTGGAAAGTCATGGATTGAATTGTCTCCCAAAAATATGTGTCAACTTTGCTTGGCCATTATTCCCAATATTGTGTGGTTGTCCTCCATTTTGTAATCTGATGTAATTATTCTGCATTTTGTGATTTGTTGTAAATTCTAACTTCTATACGTTAATGAGGCAGGATCAGTGTGGTTTGTACCTTGAATCACAGCTTTATTCAAGCCACAGTCTTACTCAAGCCACACCCTTGCTGGAGTCACACCTATTATCTTACAAGAGATAGAGGAGAGAGAAGTGAGCAGAGGGTGGAGGGATCTCACTACTGCCAAGAAATAAGAGCTGGCACCAGAGCACTTCATTTGGACCTGGGGTCCCTATGCTGAGAACCTCCCTCCTAAACCCAGGGGAAGTTTGACGCCAAGACACATGGAAATCTCCAAGGAACACCAAGCCCACAGATGCTGAAAGAAGACAAGGACCTTCCCCAGAACCGAAGGAGAGAGAAAGCCGTCCCCTGGAACTTGCACTCTGAATACAAACTTATAGCCATGTAAATTGTGAGAGAATAAATTTCTGTTTGGTAAAGCCACCCACTTATAGTATTTCTGTTATAGCATCACTCAAAAAAAAAAAAAACCTGTTGCCGTTCAGTTGACTCTGACTCATAGTGACCCTATAGAGCAGAGTAGAATTGCCCCATAGGGTTTTCAAGGAGCACCTTGTGGATTTGAACTGCTGACCTTTTGCTTAGCAGCTAAACTCTTAACCACTGCACCACCAGATAACTAAAATAGGTAGCTAGGTATTTGGTCAGTAGGTCTTCTATTTCCCTCATGAACACAAATGAGTCAATAATTAGGGCCAGCCCTGTAGGCCAGCATCCATTCATAACGTTAAAAAAAAAAAAAGCAAAAAACCTTTTTTAAATCAGTCTGGTTTATATAGACACAAACAAGCTGCATAAAACAAATATCCTTCCAAAAACAAATGAAAAATCAATCCTATCTGAAGTCAATTACAATGTTTTTTGCTTTAATCAGGTCACCTAGAACTTTTAGCTCCTTAAGACTTTACTACAGAGCAAATTTTACCCCAAAGTTCTCCTCATTTGAACACTTAGATGTCTATTGTCCTTCCTCATATATTCTTGCACACGAACATAATTACACTTGCTGCATAACTTCTGACTTTAAAAATCAGAGTAACACTATTGATCTGATTACCTAAAAAAAGATCAGTGGTCCTAGACTGTCTCTGCTATATAATAGTTTTAGCATATAATAGTCAACCAACTAATGACTATGTTAAAATATCTGGAATATTTCCAAATTGTCTAATTTTCCACAATTTTTTTTTAAATTAGACTTTAATTTATATTTTAAAAAGAAATTAATAATAACTCTTGGACATATATATATATTCTAAACAATCAACTTAGTCTCTTAATCTCTTATTAATTACCTATTACTGCAACTGCCTAACAAAACAGCATAAGATTTTCTGGCAGAGGACAAATATTATATTTCAAGTAATAATGTTACGATAAGACAAAGTCAAACAGTGGTCACAGTCACAAGGAACGCGTGATATGAGCTCACTCAATAGATAAATTGTGTTTAAATGTGGCATATATTGTGACTATACAACTTTTTAAAATATTTTAGTGCTACTGATATTGAATGTGGAAATAAGAGAACTCTACACTGATTTTCATGTGGAAAGATTCTTCAATTAGCTCATCTTAGAAAATAATTCAAGTATTACATAAAATAGGAAAATAAATTTGTTTGTTTTTAATGTGATCAGAGAAAAATCATGGAGAACATACAATGCTTTCGATGCAAGCTTTAAGGGGATAAAATTATTTTTAGATTCCGAATTTGCATCATTCAATTTGTTCTATCCATTTTACTTCCAAAATTCCTCCTCCTATCGTTACTTACATGTAACTAGTAATTTAGTCAGACACTCTGCTCTTCAGTGAGAAAGCTATCTTTGAAAGAAAGAGAAATAAAAATGTTGATGAAAAATCTATAAATTCTGAATAATTTACATTGATAATTGTCATCAATTCTACAGTAATTATATCCAAAATAAATAATATAAACAGTATTTCTCTATTCATCCAAAATATCCCAAATTCAGCTCATGTTTGGCTAACTGTGAAGCTATTTCTAGCTTAAAATTACATGGTTTATGTCAAATGTGAATGTAAGAAATGAATAATTTTAAAAACCTGAAAATATTGACCTTATTTTTTACTCAATATTCTAATGTAACACCTCTAAAATGTTTAATTTTTCAATGTCAAAAAACATTACCACTGAATGAGTCAAAGACACACAAAAGCACGACATATTTGAATGTAAAATATATAAATAATATTATCTTAAATTAATAGCTCAAGCTTCTTTATCCCACTGTGAAGTACGCAGCATTACTAATTCACACATTTTGATTACAGGGGCACATCGTAATATTCAATATTAGAAACTTGATACCAAAAAGTCCCCCACCATAGTCCTTATAGGAAATGAAAAGATATCACTAGGATTACAAGGGATAGCTTGCTAAAAAATTCAAGTAAATTTTTTTGTAGCAAGATGATTAATTTAGGTCGTTAGCAATCATGTATCTCTGATGTCAGGAAAAACCATCACTCTGATGATGCTGAAACATTTTAAGAATTACTGTTAGTAACCAGTGAATTACTCTACAAAACAAAGCTAAACCAAATCCGTAATTAGATGTGTTTTCCAAAAATAAGGTGATTGTGCAAAATAAAGATTAGTGGAACTAAACGTGATAACTTGGGCTTTTACTGAGCTTTAAGGAGAGCCTGAGTCGTGATGTTATTGCAGAGATTGATGACATGGTCCACTGTTCAGCTGAGACCACCAAACCTAGTTTTCTTAAACCTGCTTCATACTCAGTTTTTACAATCACTGAGCATTTGCTTAGAGTGTAAGTCTGTTCAGCTGAGATTTTATTTTATTTATTTATCTATTATGGTATCCTTCATATTGCACACTACATTATCCGTAAATAAAAGCAAGGGCATCATCTTTCTCCTAAAATGCATAAATAGTAGATACTTAAATGATTTTAGTTTTCCTCAGTGTAACATACAATAGCTACGCAAAAACACATATGTGTGTAAATACATTATATTGATAACGAAAGGGAATTTATTATTTTGAATATTACCCTTACCTGTCAAGTTCTTCAGTCCAAGTTCTTGAAGTCCAAAGTTCCCATCTTTTCTGTAGTTTAAAAATATCGCCAAGGCATATCGATCTTCATAAAGTTTTGTCCCACGAATAATACGTAAGTTTTCCAGAGGCAGGTAACGAAACTGATTAAGAGCCACTAACACGTAGCCTGTGACTTCTCGAATAGACTGAAAAGACAGAAACAATTGCTTGTATTAAAAAATCAAAGGTTACTTGTAAGTACGTATATATGATCATTTAGATAAAAATGAGTTCTTTAACTCTAATTTTCAGCTTTTAATTTAATATACTGACTTCATCATATTCTAAATAACGGTTTTGCTAATACAAGATTACAAAGGGTTAGAATCTCATTTGCAGTATGAGTTGGAAAAAAAAAAAGCCATGAATCTGCTTGAAGTAAAATAAAGGATTTTGTTTTATGAGACATTTTCATACCTGAGGTCTGAAGACAATGAAATGAATAAAGAGCTCATTCATTGACAAACTGAATTGAGTTAAAGGCACATACCTTAAGTCAGACTTGGATTAAAAAAAAATTGGTAAACTTATCACAAATAAAACAAAGTTATAGTAGTTTCTGTAGAATGTAAGACAGATTGGAAACTGCTATGTTGGTGCTTAATGCTCCATTTATCAAAGAAGATATGCCCTATACAACTCTGGAGAACTCATTTATCAACAACATGTATTAAAGACTGATTATCACCTCTAATTTGATTACAACCACATTTTTTATTTTTACCGTGCATTGTTTATATTCAGTTGTCTATAATATGACTTAATTATTTGAAAGTTTGTGAGACTTCAGAATGCCCATGAAAAAAAATGCTTTGGGATTCATTTAAATTTATAGTTTCTCAGTAACATAAATAAGTTCATAATGCCAGTTAGGCAAAATATGCAAAAATATTTTTTAAAAAAACTGAAAGTCATACAAGAGTGGTGAAATATTCGGTATTATTTTAATTTCAGAGTGCCCTGGTGTTCAGTCCTTGGTGTGTTTTTCTTCTCTGTCTACCCTCACTCGTTTGGTGATCTTATCCAGTTTCAGGGTTGATGATCCTAAATCATTTATCTCCAGGTCCTCCCCTAAACTCCATGCTCATACCCAACTACCTATTGGACATCTTCTCTCGGATTTGTAATAAACATCTCAGATATAACCATCCAAATCTCCTGTCTTCTTTCTCCCACCCGTCCAGCAGGGGTGGATATTGGTGAGGCCAGTACCTTGGTGTCATCCTTGACTCTCCTCTCACACACCACATTCAAATCATCCTATCTGTTCTACTATCCAAATGACGAAGAATCCAACCACTTTTTGCACCAACCACTGCTTCCACCTGAGCCACCATCATTTCTCATTCTGTTTCCTCTCTTGATCCCTTAGACTATGCTCCAAACCATTGTGATTCCAGAATTTTCTTTCCAAATAGGCTCACATTCTCATCCAGGGCCTGCAAGACCAACTAACCCAGGTGTGTCCCCCCCAAAACAAGACTGTGCCACCACTGTACATACATCTAGACAGAAGGTGTGGTCCAGTGAAGCTGCTTAAGAGGAGAGCGGATGGATCCTGTATGTGCAGGTTAGAGGGTCCGCTCACTTATGCGCAAGACCTCTCACAATAGTGGACAGAACTGGGTGGGGGAGAGATTTCAGGCTGGGCCCTATTTCTCTCCATGCCATCATGTTCCTGAGAAGTCCAAATATTCTAACTTTGTACCTGGCCACTGAAATTGTTTTAAAGATATATCTGTTAAAGTGAAAGGTTAGAACGTATTTTATTTAAGAATGTGTAAGTTTGATTTATATAAATATTAATACAAGGACTATATGGGCCTCTACTTATCCAAGTGGTTCAGTGGCTGAGCACCAAGGCTGCTGACCAAAAGGTCAGCAGTTCAAATTCACCAGCCGCTCCTTAGAAATTCTGTGGGGCAGTTCTATTCTGTCCTGGTGGGTCGCTATGATTCAGAATTGACTCAACAGCAATGGTTTTTTATTTATACTGTTGTCTCTGGTCCCACAATTCTAAGGTTGAAAGCAAAACCACTAATCACCTAGAGGAGTAGAATCCTAACGGAGCAAAGATGGAGATAAAGAGACAAATAAGATATGAAACCACTCATGGCTGGCACCAGATGGGGAACTCTGAGCTACTACCGGCATTCCTGAGATCCTGAGTGCCTGGGAGTGAAGAGATGAATGCTTTTAGAAATCAAAAACAGGAGTGGAAGGCCAGAAGTGGCATGCATTGTAGATCAGAATTTGTCAGAAGTTTCTTCTATCCGAATAGTCTAGACCTAGAACTTTACATGTCCTTTTTCAGCTACTGTTCCTAATGCTAAACTGTTACTCTTCTGAGTACTTAGAAAAGAAATCATAAACTCTTTCTGACATCATGTGCTCTGAAAAGTAAGAAACTTTCATTAATTATAAAACTGATTTACTCTTTGACTTGTATGCAATAATTATCAAGCACTCTTGGTTACAACATAACTTGTGGCAGAAGGATTAGTGTTGGGGGTGGAGGACGTATCATCAAGCTTTTGCCTAGAACATGTCATAATATAATATCCATCATTCTTCCTAACAGTGGGTTCATCATTAATTCCGACCACTTAGGAAGTGACTCTTCTTATCAAAAAGTGCAAAAATATACGTTTGTCCAGAACATGTCATAATATCCATCATTCTTCTGAATAGAGGACTCCATTATTAGCTCCAACTCCACTTAGGAAGTGACTCTTCTTTTCAAAAAGTGCAAAAACCTATTGGTTTACCACAGGATAGAACATAAATAATGCTATCAGAAAACAGATGAAGCACATTCAGGTAAAAGAAAAGAATGTCAGTAGCCATTCTGCAGTGTTCATTAGAGGAAGAAACTCTTTACAGCTATTAATTGATAAAAATGGGCCATTTGGCATGGCTTTTTTTTTTTTTGGACCAGACATTAACAGAGGCTTAAAATAACCTGCAAGTAATAAGGATCCTAGCTCCCTCAGCTAAAAGAGGAAATAATTACAACTAAGAACATATTTGCATGAATGTGCTTATGTTTGGATTAACTACATTGTAAAATCTATATACTTTTTGTTGCAGAGTGTGCATTAAATTATTATTAGAAACACCCTTGTTATATTCATAGAGTCAGGTTAAAACCAACAGCTACTTCCTTGCTGAGATACCTAAGCTCCTATAATTAAGATTCTGGTGTCCAAAATAAGCCTCTTTCAGTGTCCTGCCCCAGTTATACTTATTTCTCTTTCATCTTGCAAAATGTTCGTGTTGCTTAAATGCTAGCCTCACAATAGCCTTTTGTTACATAACCTCTGGATATCATTACATGTTAATAATGATACTGCATATGTTCAACCCACTTTGAATAAACCACCCAATAAGTCCTTAGTGAATTTGTTGACAGTTATGGTGAAGTTTGTATTCCCCTTTTCCTTCATGGCCCTTTCTCCTCCTCAGAGAAATATGTAAATGATAGAAAAAGTAAGGATGACTGAAAATCCTTCAGCCCAAGACTTATTGTTCCAAGCTTTTATGTCTAGAGGGGCTCAAGAATCCAAAGGGTTTTTTAAAGCGTTGGATGAGAAATAAAAACAAAGAATTTGATGAGTGATAAAAAATTTAATGAAAGATAAATATAAAATTCTTTAAAAGCACCAAATTGTATCATAATTTTGAACTCCTAAATATTCAGTTTCCTGGCAGTCATTCTTTCAGATTTTCTTGAAACCTTCCTTTGAATAAATATCCTGAAACACCCCCAACGGAAACTATTCTGTAGGAAAAAAAGGAGTCACCATATGTACTGATCAGAGACAAATAAAATGACAGAAAACAACTTAGTAATGGTAGAATTACTTAGTACTTAAAAAGAGTCAATAACATGATTATGAGCTAATATTGACAGACCACCAAGCAATCTGGGTAAAAAAATCAAAAGATATCTAAAAGCATCAATTAACTGTCACAACGTCTAATGAGGTCACACAATCATGCCAGCTACCCTCCCATTGTCCCCCTCCTTTCAGTCATCAGAAAGAAGGTTAAGTAGCCCAATGTTTTAACTGTCTCAGAACTTTTTTATGAACATAAATATAATCTTTAAACATGTAGGATTATCTATGGGAAACTATAATGATAAAGAATGTGGGGTAATCTGCCAGGTAAAGCCCAAAATTTAGCCTTTGCACTTGCTACCTTTGTAGTTTTGATCAAGTTGTTTAGCCTCACTGAGCTTCAGTTTCTTCATTAAAAAAAAAAAAAAAGTAATCCATCTATTATAGGGTACTGCAAGGATGAGAAGATATATCATAAGAAAAGTGTCTAGCAAATAATAACTGTTCAGTAAATGCTATTACAAGTATTACTACTCCTGATAATAACCAAGTTAGATGAGCTGACTTTGGACCATCTGAATTGAAAACTAAAAATAATAATAACATCCTTACATAAGAAATATTGCTTCTAATCTCCTTTTTATTTATCTTTTGGGGTGTTTCATATTGCCTTTTCTACTTGTAGTATATCCCTAAATGACAAAATTGATCCCTTATACTTTTTCTGCATAGCCTTTAGTACAGACCCTGGCACTCAATAGACATTCAGTAATGGCTGTTGAATGTAGTAGAATTGAAAATGAGAAAGCAACGCTTAAAGTCTTTTTAAATACTGTTTGCTATAGAAATAATTTTATGAACTTGTAGCTAAGACATGGTTTGAACAACAGAAGTAGGATTTTTGCCCTAGGATCACAGTACCCATTGCTGTCAACTTGATTCTAACTCAGAGTGACACTACAGGACAGAGTAGAACTGCCTCACAGGGTTTCGTAGTGCAATCTTTGCGGAAGCAGACTGCCACATCTTTCTGCCCTGGAGCAGCTGGTATGTTCCAACTGTTAACCTTTTGGTTAGCAGCTGAGCACTTAATCACTGTGCCACCAGGGCTCCTTTAAACACCATAGTAAATAAATATCATAAGAATGACCCATAAAGAGAAAATGTGACTCTGATTCTGGCTCAGTAACAGTAAAATCTGCCTATTTTGTCAACCAAAGAGTAAATACACACCCAAGACCTATCTTTCTCCTTGTGGTTTAAGCTTTTGCTGACTAAAACTGATTGATTTCCACTGTCATTTTCTAAAGGATAAAACACCATACGCCCATTTCTCCTATGTGATATCTTAGGGGAAATGTAAAATCTGCAGCTATAAACTTTCTGGGATTTTCCATGGATGTTTTTCAACCAAAGATCACAAAAGATTATAGGTTTGCCGAATTTATTCTTTTGCCTCCAGATCATTCCAGAAAAGCCAAACATTATTATTTTTAATTTTCTATTTCATTTCACAGCTCTCATAACAAATAAACCTTTTTTAAAAAACAAATATTTGACACAACTTTCTTATTCTGTTATTTTTGATGATTTTTCTCTGATTTGGTCCTTAGTTGAAACAGAAAATAATACTTTAAATGTTCCTTCATTTACCAGAAAATTTAAGTGATTGCAGTACCTCACAATTCCCAGCTGTTTAATCAGTGTTTAGGAATAATTTTATGCACATTAACAGCAATTATACATTCTCGGATAAGTGTGTAAAACTCTGTTTCTGAAACTTTTCCTATTCAAATTATGCCTCAAAACCATGTATATTTTAGTTATTTTTCTTTAATATAAGCGTACCTTTGAAAATACAGCTATTCACTCGTAACATGTCAAAATTGTTCTGAATTTTTAACTTCTACTCCAGTGTCTTATGTACTCATATCCAATTAGATATCATCCACAAATAATACGAGTTTCTATCAGTCAAGACATCCACAAATACAATAGTGAATATTTATGCTCAGTAGGCTTGCAGTGAAATAAATCTACAATATCAGGTGGTGGAATAGGGATCGAAGAACTATCTTGGGTGGTGGCAGGGAGTAGGGACAGGACAAGACCCCTCTTCTGGTAATGACTGCAGAACTGTGTATGTTCTCTGACAAGGACAAAGGTAGTAGCAAACTGCGGCCTCTTCATCAGTAAGGCTTTCCTTCAAGTTTCCATAGTCAATTAATTTCAGTCCCTGTCACCTCACGGCAAATCTTGGAAACTCTAAAGCAGAGAACACTCTTAATACAACATAATATTAAGAAGTTTAACAGAAAAAAAAGTAACCGTATAGCAAACATCACATATTCCGACTGTATGTACAGGTAGAGGTTTTCCGCCTATACACCTCATTCACATACAAAAAGTTTAAGCTCAGTGGTGTGTTTTGCCCTGGGATTCCATTTTTAGTTTCTCCACTGTCCTTAAAACTCCCATGATTGGGCCACCCAGGCAAGCAGGAACTCAAAGTCTGATTTAATTAGATTTGGCAAAATAGAGTAATGTGAAATGTCACGTACGTGACTGTAGTAGAGTAGAATTTATGTTCATTACACACAGCATGAAATAACACTTGAGGGGCATAAGATCCAATTCATCCTGGCAAAACTGCTAACTCTCAGCCCCTACCAGCCAGTCTCTCGGGTGCTAGTGCTCATAAGATCCCTACTTTCTGAGAACCTTCGGCCTGTTCATTCATCTCTGGCCACATAGTCAGCTCTCAATCCATGAACCCCTACCAGTGAGCACCTTTAGTTCTGCTAAAAACAGGAGTACTTACTTGACCTGTCTAGAAAGAACCATTGTTTTTTCTCTGTCCTCTGTATCTTTTCTGAGCTGGCCGGAGAGGTCTCAATGGTTCCCATTCAGGTCTACGTTCCCAATTGTTCCTTCATTTCCTGACCTTACCTAGACTGTATCCCCATATCACAGGCTTGTTCCACTAGAGTTGTTATTAGGTGCCCTGGAGTGGATTTTGACTCATAAGGATCCCACGTGACACTAGAGTTACATGATAAAAATTAAATTGAGAGCTTTTGTAGATCCATTTACATAATCATACAAATGTCAATTTTGTGTCTATTTAAAAAAAATCTCTACTGCTAAAAACCTAATTTCTAATTTTTTTAAAATATGAATTTTCCCTTTCTATCTGCATCTAGGCAGGTAGGCTTGCAGTTTTAAACCTGAATTCAAAACTGACATTTTAAATCTTTTATAACTATTTAAAGCATAACATGGATTTAATTTTTCTCATCAGATACACACACTAAGCTCTAATGATTTGAGGGATAAAATTTTAACTGAAATTAGATACACTCCATACATGTAAAAATACTAAGACTATTTGGAAACTTTGAACTAAACTTTGTTTAGATGTACGTAGAACTCAAACTGAAGAGAACACATGAATCAAAGCATTGCAATTTTTGTTTACAGTATATGTGGTGGCATAAAGGGTTGGCAGTTTGAATCCGCCAGGCACTCCTTGGAAACTCTACGGGGCAGTTCTACTCTGTCCTATAGGGTTGCTATGAGTCGGAATCTACTCGACGGCACTGGGTTTATATGTGTGGTGCTGAGTATTTTTCTCCATAGCACCAATCAAACTGGTTAGAGTAACGCAGCTTGATTAAATTTAGGTGCTGCGATTCAACAGGTCTTGGTTTGACTCATCTCCAGTATTTATTGACTTTGAGCAAGTTATTTAACTTGACTTTCCTCCTGTGCAAAGGAAGACTAATTTCTACAGGATGCTTAAATGTTAAAGAACTTCAAAAGATGATCAATTTTCATATTATTAGTACCATAATGCAAATATTTATAAACAGTTTTGCACTTTAGGAATAATAAATTATATTTAGGCACACACATTTGATATTAAAATAGATGCATTAAATTATTGGTACTACATAATGCATAAAGGTGTGGACTTGAGTCAGACTACCCAAGTTTCCACTCCAGCACTTAGCTGTGTTGTGTTGGGTAAATTGCATAACCTTTTTGTGCCTCAGTTTCTTCATTTGTAAAATAAGGATATTGAGGTCTTAAATTTCTAGGATTATTTTGAAAAGCAAATTTCCTGTAAATTACTTAACAAGGGTCTAGCCCATAGAAGGCTCTTAGTAAATGTTACTGTTCTTCTGAATCAAGTATCTTTGTTCTTCTCCCATATGCTGTCTAGGTTGTATAACATATTTAAAATTGAGTTTCTCTGTTTCTCAAGGAATAACTACATATCACCAAAATTTAGATGAGAAGGCTGACTGATGACATTTCAATTCACAGTTGACAGTGACAGTTTCATGTCTGAGGTCTTTTATAAACGTGATTTTTTCCCATCTCCTTTCAAAATTTAAAGGAGGAAAATGGGCCTTTGTGAAATGATGTATGACAACAGCTGCCTCTGTTGAAAAACATATGGGAAATGGCCTTTGAGGATTCAGAAGTTAGAGGTGACTGCTTTTGTGACTAGTTTGTTGTATTTTTTAATGAAAAGGGTATGCACCTCTAGAAATAGAGAGCCAAAGTATCAGGCTTGGATTTGACAAGATTTGTAAGACAAATTTTAATGCCTGTCTAAATATTTGGTCATAAAAACAGAAAACAAAAGACTTATTTAATTTATAAAGAACAAATACTTGCTTTAGTCATTTCCTTCTGTGTCAACAAGCTTTGACGTTACTTACGATGTTCTTAATATTCAATTCAAACATATAAACAGGCATTCTATGGACATCTGTGGGTACAATCAGAACTACAAATATAACATAAATTGAGGCCAGGGGCTTGGGGACTAGAAGTTCTCATACTTAAGTATCCTTATGTGACTTGGGTTTCCAAGTGCTATTTACTCTTCTAATAATTACATTAGCTCATACGTACTAGGTGTTTTCTATGTGAGGCATTTTTATGTGTTTTATGTCATTTACTGGTCACCATCAACCCTTTGAGTTTAGTACTATGACTTCTGTTTTATAGATGAAGAAACTGAAGTGAAGTAATTTGCCCAAAGTCACATAGACAAAGGTAGAAAGAAAAGACTAAAAACCCAGATCTTATTTCAGCTCTCACAATTTCAGCCATTTTGAAATACTGACTTTTAAAAAGTGGTAACAATTTCACCCTTGTTGAGAGTCATAGCCATTGCAATATGGTCTATAATTGTGATTTAAGAATAATATCCTCTTTCTGAGTTTTCTTTATTGCAAAAATATTAACGAAACCAAAGCATACCTCAAAAGTAACTTTAGCATGCTTCAGATATTTCTTTATTCAAATTTTGTTAAAAATGCACAAAAATAAATCTAAAAGTCTTAGAATATCATTAACTTAGGTACCAAAAAACTAGGTGTCTTTTCAAATGGGTATGTAGACTCAAAGGAGATTTTGTACATTAATGTACAAAATAATCCTGATGTAAAAGGACTGAATACCCAACCAGACCCACCAGGAATGGATGTGGAAAAGGCAAGTATTTTGAACTTGAAAAACTACTTATTAGCATACCTTATTATTTGGCTGAGCCTGTGCTTTATCAATAAAATATTTTAAAAAGAAAATTAAACACTTAATTTTGTTTAATTTGGGAAATTAAACACATTAAGATCTGAAAACAATCGGCAGATGTTATTGTGCACCGTCTAGTTGATTCTGAGCTTTACGGGAGTAGGTATCCAGGTCTTCTCCACTGGGAGCAGCTGGTGGGTTTAAACCACCACCCTTTTGGTTAGCAGCTGAGCATCAACCATTGTACCACCAGGGCTCCTTAACTTGGAGATGTTGTTGTTATTATGTGCCATCTAGCTGGTTCCGACCCTGTGTACAACAGATGTACAACAGAATGAAACCTGCCCAGTCCTGTGTCGTTCCTATAATCCTTGCTATGTTTGAACCCATTGTTTCAGCCACCATGTCAATCCATATATTTGCAGATAGTATGTATTTAATATGTAGGTACTTGTTTTCCCTTCCTGAAAAAAATCCTCAAGCCTATGTTTTCAGCCTTATCCATCCACCCGCAGTACTTTTTGGCAACCAACTATGTGAGAAGTAATGCTGGATAAACAATACAGACACGGTCCCCACTCTCATAGTGGTTACTTCCGTCATTACTCCCAATTTTAATCTAATGGCAAGATTAGCATTGAGACAAACAAATAAATAAGGCTCGGCCAAGAAAGATTTACAGTGGCTTGGAAGATAACTTCTATGTCTTCTGTTTCCTTAAGCATAAACAAGTTATTTTATGGTTTCATGCATTAAACATCTCTTCATCTGGTTATAAAGTTATCTCATATTCTGTCACACATTTTCCCCTTCTATTTCTTAGAAATAATTTACTTTTTTTGATATGATCTCTTACCAAGAGATGTACGTGTGTGTGTGTGTTTTTCAGCAAACATCAATGAAAAACTTCACCATCAAACACTCCCCACCATTTTTCCCCTTTGATAGAATTTTAGAGTGAAGAATCATAGTATCTTCTCTGACAGCATATACATTAATTAGTAGGTACAAAGTGTTTATACTGATCTTGAAACATATCTTCTGGAAAGTTCATCCTTTTTTGCTTATTTCTGTTTCATTCATTCCTCAAACTGTACTTAAAGTTTTTTGGAAGCTATATTTTGCATTAGGGGCATAAAGATGTATAAACCACTGTGGAAGACAGACATGGAAAGGAATAAAGGTACTAATGTATATAATAGGTGACACAGTAGAACCATCATTAGGACAGTGATTATTAGAAAGTAATGTAGACCATAATAGAGATATACACAACATCTTGTGCATACACAGAAATAAAGCAGATAATTCTGACTGAAGAATGTTAGTCAAGGAAGTCATTACAGAGGAGCAAACAAGTGCCGAAGCCTGAAAGGTGATTAAGAGTTCCCCAGAGACCAGCATCTAGATCGAAATACCCTTTCACGACAATTAAATCAGTACTGCTCAGATTCTGGGCCTGGGGCAAGAAATGTACAAGATGAACCTAAAACATTTCATCATAGCAGACAGCAAGGAAATTATCACAAACTAATATGGTCATGTCAAAAGGACTCATGAGCCAATTAGAAGAGGCCTTCCCTGGTCAATGATAGGATAATATGAATTTCACAAATAATAATAATTACATCTGGCTGGCTCATCCAATACATTAAAATCTATGAGTACTTAATAACATTAAATGAAATTAGTTGGTCACCTTTGAAGGATAATAGAGATCCAAACCAAAAAAAAAAAAAAAGAAACCACTGCCATAGATTCCAACTCATAGCAACCCCATGGTTTTTCCAAGGCTGTAAATTTCTACAGAAGCAGACTGCCCCATCTTTCTCCCATGGAGCCACTGGTGGTTTCAAGCGGCAGTTTATAGCTTTAGCAGTCAATTGCTTTAACCACTGCCACCAGGGCTCCTAATAGAGAACCAATTCATTTTTTTTTTAAACCTGAAAAATAATAATCAAACACATACTCCCTTTCATATATGAGCTATAACCCTGAGTAGCCAAATAACACACTAATGGAAACATCTTTATAAAAGTGTTACAACTCTTAAATGAAAAATAAATGTTAAAATTAGAACATTAATCAATATTGGTTCAATAATTGTACAGCTATGCCATACTAATGGAAGATACCAATAATACGGGAAACTGAGAGCAGAATGTATGGGGAATTCTCTGTACTATCTTCATAATTTTCCTATAAACCTAAAACTCTTCTAAGAAATAAAATTTATTTTTAAAAAAGTACAGCAATATCATTCTAAAACTCTTCATATTAATTATTCTATGCATTCAGCATCAATGCCTAGTAGGCAATTCTCCACGGCATTTCTGCATAACTTGTATCAATTTTGTTTTGGTCTGTGTTTTTAAGGACGGTTGTATAACAAACAGAATGGGAAGATAATAGATAGTGTCTCTCTCTGGGTTAGAGGACAAATTTGCTAGTAGCCCCTTTAGAAGATCGGGGTTTCCTGTGCTCAGGGTTCCTCAACTGTGACACAGACCTATTCTGTGTACAGTACTTAACTGCAGACTTTCAAATCATCCTCCTGGAATCTGAGGTGCAAATGGAACCAATGTGAACATGAAGCTCTTGCTGAATGCTGTGTCATGCATAAGAAAGCACTTTGTCTCTGATCCAAGAGTCTCATATCTTTCACCAGCACAAGCAGCCGGCTAACTTGTTAGCTTATAAACAGGCTAGAATCTCACACCCTTGTCAGTTTATTTTACTCTTTACATAGGTATAAAACAGTGGTTCTCAACTAAATGTGTTTTACTTTCCAGGGGACATTTGACCTTGTCTTAAGTCATTTATTGTTATCACACTTGGGAGAGAGGTGTTACTGGCATCGAATCGGTAGCAGTCTTGGATCCTAGGGTAGAGATCTTGGATGCTAGTAAACTTCATACATCCTCAAGGTAACCTTCCACAGCAAAGAACTATCCAGTCCAAAATGTCAATGGTGGAGTGGTTAGGAAACTGTGGTATGGACTTATTAATTTGAGGCAACTCTTTAATTTTATCACTTGTAGAGTTGCCTGGGGGTTTTCTCTAGAAGATGAAAATGAACATCTTCTGCTAGTGTACCATTAACATAATCCATAATATATTTATACATTATGAAGAAGAAAATTTAATATTCTTACTTTAATATTTATTTTCTTAATGTGAACTTATTGTATCTAAAAATATAAGCAAATGGAAAAATATTTACATAGAATATAAAAAGAGCTGGCTGAATGACGGATGGATGGATAATTAACTATTCATATGGATAAATTATATAGATACAGGCATTCTCCTTTCTTTTAACTTTATAATTTAATTTTGCAGTAACAAAGCTTTTACATTGATTTATTTATTTATTGGCTTATTTGTTTGTTTCATTCATGTTAAAAAGTTTCCCTAATATAACTGCGGGACATTAAGGTTAACATGTTACATTTACAAATAAATTTATAAACAAATAATGTCATTTCCTTTATATGTGTAAGTCCCCTTTCTGTCTGAGGCGGTATCTTTTGTAAGAAAGATTATATTTTATATCTCCAAGCTATACTCAGTTTCCAAGCTAATTTAAATATAAAAAATAACAATTTCTTCTAGATAAGGACAAACAAAAAAAAATGAACGGTCTTCTCCTAACTTCTTATATATGCCATAGATAAATGCTTATGATCATCTTGTTAGTTATTCTCATTTATTGCATTCCTTTTACGCGAACTGACAGAGATATACGGTGTTTCTCCTGAGTCAACATTATCACCTTCCTTTTGAGAAGACATTTATTAATCACACTGAGCTTCAGCAGTGGCTGACAACAGTGGATTATACTCCCAGGGTGGATACTAGGTTCACGATACTCTCCTTAGCACTACAGACATCAATATCCTTCTTATCTCCTGGGCAATGGAATATGAGTATTGCCTCATTTTTCTCATTTCAATCACCGTTTTCATCAACATCATCACAGGACTAATGTTTTATATGAACATTGCAGTTTACAAATCCCTCTCAAATAAATATTACGTTTACCTTCAACCAGCAATTTCAAAAACAATTCACTAAATTTCAATAGATTTTTCCAAATTAGGTCAAGCTATAAAAAATTTTTTTTTTTTATAGCAGGCATTGGGAATTTAGGTTCGTATACTACACAATTCTTAGAAAGGAAATGATACTAATAAAATTATGACATAGGTGATATCTGATTTAATACCCTTGAATCTCATCACAGAAAGCCTTTTCACCTACCTTTCCTAGAACTTCTCCTAACTCTCCATTAATTTCCTTAACCAGGCTCCATTCCTACAAGCTCATGCAATCTCTACTAGCTGACACATAGAAATAAAAACATAAAATAACTCATTCTAAGGCCACTTTAATCCTCAAATTCCTTTTAGAAAATATTGTTGCATGAAATGATAGATAAAATAAATGGTGTTAAGTTTCTGCAGAAGAATGCGTTCCTACTGCCCAAATCAACTTCTGCTACTATTATTTACAGCACTACAACCACCGTTACTACATACTTGTACTACTATCTCTACTACTCTTATAACTGACTGCTTTTTTCTTTTTTGGAAGTAGATCACCAGGTCTTCCTTCCTAGTCCGTCTTACTCTGGAAGCTCTGTTGAAACCAATTCAGCATCATAGCAACACACAGGCCTCCACCGACAGATAAGTGATGGCTATGCATGAGGTACTTTGGCTCGGGCTGAACCACCAACGCCCCCTATAGTTAACTATTTTTATTGACACCTACAATATAGTTAAGGAAACCCTGGTGGTGTAGTGGTTAAGTGCTACAGCTGCTAACCAAAGGATGGAGTTCAAATCCACCAGGAGCTTTTTGGAAACCTATGGGGCAGTTCTACTCTGTCTTATAGGGTCGCTATGAGTCGGAATCCACTCTAGGGCAATGGGTTTGGTGCTTTTTATAGAACTAAGGAGCAATGGTCAAGCGCTCAGCTGCTAACCAAAAAGTCAGCGGTTCAAACTCACCAGCCGCCCCGTAAGAAAAGACCTATCTACTCCCGTTAAGATTTCAGCCTAGGAAATCCAGTGGGACAATTCTACTGTGTCTTATAGGGTCATTATAAGTTAGAATCAACTTGGCAGCACCTTATAACAACACTATGTGGCTGGCACTGTGCTAGATGCTTTTACATATCAGCAAATTAAACTATCCTATTCCCTAATTTACCTTTGAAACCCTGGTGGCTTAGTGGTTAAGAGCTATGGCTGCTAACCAAAAAAGTTGGCAGTTCGAATCCATGAGGTGCTCCTTGGAAATCCTATGGGGCAGTTCTACTCTGTCCTTTAGGATCACTATGAGTCGGAATTGACTTGACAGCAACAGGTTTGGTTTTGGTTTTAACTTACCTTCCTTTAAAGACATGTCTAATTTTATTTATTCAATTTTAACACAATTCACACACAAATTGTCACTTATACTGCATATCTGCAAGGTCATCATTCATATCCAAGTTTTGTGTAATTCAATGTGCCTCCCACACGAGATCATGAGCTTCAAGTAGCAGAATATGTATTCTTTTCTTTTTTTTAATTTCCCCTGTACCATGCCTAGCATTAAAATTTGTGTATGATAATTACTAAATATTTATTAAATTGAATTAAATGGGCTGGAGATTCAATTTATAATCCTTGAACTTCTGACACCAAGAATTCTAAGAGGACACATACTGTTATGCTTCCTCTGAATATGTTTAAACCTGTAGAGAGACAACTGTTCAAAATCTTAACTTGGTTACATTTGTTTGAAACAGACCATTCATCCATCCTTTTATTTCCTAGCTATGTGCCAGGTTTTCACTCTGTGGAACATTTAGATGAATAAAACCAAAGACCTTCTCTCTAAAACTTACTAGGGAACCGCAGGAAGTATGTAAGCAGCTACACTTAAGGCAGAAAGTGTTACGCAAATATCATAGAAAGAGACACAGAAAAAGGATTTTGAGGTTACATATCATGAAATCATGATGTAGCATAGTAAAAAACTCAAATATTTCCATTTTACACTATTTTAATTACCATTAATAAACATGGTAGGTAAAAGGGATAATTAATGAAGAAATAGCAACACTTTGAAAACTTGCATGCAATGGCCCCATGGATATGGTCAAATTGTAATAAGAAAAAAACAGAACAACACTCTAAGAGAGGAGCAAATTAGATTTCACGGGAAGTAGAGTTTTTTTTTTAGAGACACAGGGCACGTAATCAGAATATATTTTGAAGATGATAAATATCCTGTAACGCAATGCCATCTAGCATCAAAGCAAAGTCAAGGGGAGCTTTAAATTAGTATAGTCTGGATTTCCCATCTATTGTTTTCTCATGGAATTAGAATACTTTATTGTGGCATTTTTTCATTAGTTTTAAATTTGTAGGTTCTCATTAAACAGCATATATTTTATATCCTTGATTCAATATATAATGCTAAGGTTATTTAAAGTTAATTATTTGAAATATGAATATATATTCATATTTTATTTTCTGTAGCGACCTTAACTATGTAAAACAAGTTAGAGTCCAGTAAACTATCAGATAATTTGTATCCACATAGCTACATTTATCCACATAGATGTATTTAACCCTTTCGTGATCCAATTATTTTTTCATTTTAATTTTTTGTTAATAGTATGTTTTCTTAATGGAGGGCATGTTGAATCATTGAGTGTGTCTGAATTTTTGGTAGATAATATGGTTTTTGTTTTATGACTCTTCCCACAAACCATACCCTCAGAGTCCAGAGGTATATATATGTAACCCTTGTGAACACAAATTCTTCCCCCAAAGTCCAGAGGTACATGTGTGTATCAAATAAAATTTTTCAAAATTCATGCTCTTTAGTGATTTACCACCACCTCATACAATACCGTATAAAGACAGTAATTTGCGACACACTTGTTTTTTTCCGTTTCAAAGTGTTACATAGGGTCCTACCTGCTGGCAGCACATACTATCAGCAGAAATAGTCGTATCCCAATGAACCCCAAAGGTACAAAAAGTAAGAGGTAGCTATTTATACCACTAGTCCTAAAAGGGTTAAACTACCTTAATTATACATTTAAGACAGTATGTAACCTGGGTAATCTGCATATATACTTAAATACTAAAGTCACGTAACAAAAATGTCAAACTGTTTTAAAAAGTCATTTTCCTGTGCTTTCTCCTTCAAACTAAACATTCTTTCACTTCTTTTCATCTCATAAACTAGTGATTCCAAACTCTTTTAGGCATCATTGGTTTTTCAGATATACAGCACAAGCTTCAATGAAAACACCCTCAAATTTTAACCATGAATGTTTTGGGGGCACAGTTCACGAAAATACTTTTTCTAGCACTTGATAGTGAAGCCAATGAAGCATCATTTCAAGAATTGCTTTACCAGTTCCCAAAATTTTACAACCAGAAATATTAAGAACATAAAATCTAAGGCAAATTTTTGTTCAGGCCAAAAAGGCTACAATCAAAATTAAGGAATTATTTATGAATCAGAGTAGAATATGAAATATACATAATACAGATTGTTTTGGAATACTTCAGCTCATTAGCTTCTTATTGCTTTAATCAAGATATTGCAGGTATATTTTATTTACTGTTCTCATATACTATTGTCAGCTGACTATATGTGTTGAACATTTTTAAATCATACATTGAAAATGACATTTGGATTGGATAAAGTAATGAAACCATAGGAGATTTATAAATTTCCAGATCACAACGCCAATCAGAGTAAATAAAATTAGTCATTTGTTCTTTTTCTTTAGTTCTGAGTTTACTTCTGCTTTACTTATTTAAGATTTAGATTTTTGGGGGGTGGGGGATTAAACTTATATATCTGTCACATAAGTAGTTGTTCAATGATGCAATAGCTATTTTCCTTTGTATTTTCTGTCCTCATCTACTGACCTTGCTCTCCCCAATTTACATAAGAAATGCTACTGTGTATGTGAATGTACAACATGTAGGGCTGGTAGGAGTAAGAGCTGCTTGGGCGACATGTACCAACAACAACAGTGTGTTTTTGGGAAGTGCAAATGCTCAAGCACTGGACAACTAACCAAAATGCTGGTGGTTCAACCCTACCCAGAGGCACCTTGGAAGTAAGGCCTGGCCATCTACTTCCCAAACATTGCAGCCTTGAAAACCTCATGGAGCAGTTCTACTCTACACACACCGAGTTGCCACAAGTTGGAATTGACTTCACGGCAACTGACAACAACAACAATGTGTTTCTATATAAGGGACTGATTTAAATTGAACCCGACTTACTGATGTACATTCCCTGCCAAACAAGAGTGTAAAAAAGCCTCTTTTTCCCCCCCATAATAAATAGATGACACAAATGGAGAACCCAGCACTGAAACAGAGGCAGGACACAAAATTCTTGAATCAAAATGGAGACACAGGGAAGCTTTGGATCACTAAACTGTATTGAAGAAGTAAAATAAATATCCAATATTTGAAAGGCATAATAAAGCATGTCTTCTTTAGCAAGGCAGTGACAAAAACTAAGACAACTCCAAATTATATCAGTAGCTCAAAGAAAAAAAAAAGGCACCAAATCTGAGCAACATGTTAGAAAAAGAGAAATCCAGTCACGTTTGAACATGATATTTCTCTATGTAAAGGTTTTCCAAGTCGTTTATTGAGAAGAGTCTGAAACCACTCAATCTCATTTATGGTTTAATATATATGAGAATATCTATACCAATGGTAGAGTAAACTATGCACACTTTTTTCTTCTAAGATTGAATTAGTTCTTACTGCATATGATTTTTGTTTTACTGCATTCATAGAACTGAGTGTTGCAGAAACCCTTTAGGGGAGCTGAAGACGAAGATCTGAACTGACTACTAACGCAGTTTGTATTCTATTAACCAGGGTGGCTGTACAGAGGTTTTTACAGAGCAACACTTAACTGGACTTACTTCTGTCTGAGTGAGTTCGGCAGGACATTTACACTTTTATTATCAGTGAATACTACCAGGCCGGTGTCTTTATTTTTGTAGCACTGGTGCCCATGATAGTTCCAGGTCATAGTAAGAACTTCATGAGTATGGAGAGGAAGGGAAAAAGGAGGAGGGGAAGGAGGGAAGGAGAAGGGGAAATATGGAACAATAAAAGGAAAGAAGAACATGATGGAATAACTCTGAGCTGGTTCTTAAGAGCCCACAGCGCTAGTCCTAGTACTGCCAATTAGTTATACAAACTTAAGTAAATTACCTGAACTTTCTTAGTCTCTCATCTCTAAAATGAAGGAAGCCAAATACAGGATCTTTAAGACTCCTTCTAGCTGTAATTCTACTCTGAGAAATCTTTCTCAATTATAGAAAAAATAACTTCAGCAATTTAATATTTATTCCTTTAAATATTTCCATCATGCAGGATATAAATGTTCAATCAAAATGTTCAAATGTATACATTCATGGGATCACCCTATGAAACTAGAATAATCTGTGATCTCAAATTCTTACATATTCTTTAAAATGCTCACAAAACTTGTATTCTGACTCATCGTCACCACATAGGGCAGTAGAACGGGCCCATAGGGTTTCCCAGTCTGCAATTTTTATGAGAAGAAGCTCTGAGGGTGTAGTGGTTAAATTATTTCATTAGTAGAAGAACATGGCAGTTTGCTTCCATAAAGATTACAGTCTTGGAAACCCTATGGGGTGGTTCTACTCTGTTCTATAGGGTCACCATGAATCAGAAACAACTGGACAGCACCAGGAATCTTTATAGGAGCAGATCACCAGGCCTTTTTTCCCGGGAACCATTGGTGGGTTCGAACTGCTGACCTTTTAGTTAGCAGCCAAGCACTTAACCATTGCGCCACTATATCTCCTTAAAAAATAAGTTATAGAGGACACGAAAGAATTTGTGTAAAAGGATGAAAGAGGGTCCCAGCCTACATGTTGTGAATTTTGGAGTTGTATTTTGCTTTCTACACACACAAAAAAAAAACCACTTGAAAAGAACCATGATCAAAGAAATAGTTGGGTGCCGATGCACAGTCTGTCAGAAAGATGACTTATATATAAACTACAAAGTTATACTCTGCTCACTTAGTTAATAATATTTCTTTCAAATTACATTTTTGAAGGATAAACTAATTTAATACTAAAGAGGAAATTAGCTATTTATTAATATTAGAATGCTTTACTCAAATATGTGCCTCATATACCTCTGTTTCAATTTATTTCTTGTATACAATGTTTTAATATTTCATTAGTAGCAGAATTCATAGGGAAGAATAATCTTGCAAGTGCTAATACATTTATTATCAATAACCATGTCAGTTTTTTTTTTAAAGTTGGTATTTGGGATTAATGCATACTAAAATATTTTCCACCAACACATTTTCTCAAAAAAAAAACAAAGATTTCAGAAAAATGGCCTCCTTCCAATGACTGAAAGAGTCTTTACTAATATTATTCTATTTAAATTTTACTCTGAAAATCTTTTCTGTACCTATCTGTGGGTATGGAAAACTACTTAAAATTCATCTTGCTTAGGCAAATCTTCCAGATAATGTAGACTATTACAGTTCATTCGCTTTTACTACTTTGTATTCACTTGTGCAGAAGAGTCAGAAAAGTTGTTTTCTTCTTCTGTTGAAACTCAAGTTAGCTCATGGGAGGTTTACCTATTAACATAATACAATCCTTAGCATCGCTTTTTAGTTGGAGCTTTTTAACTAAAGCTGAATCAATTATAACAGATAAATCTCTAATAAAGGGTAACTCTAAACCAGAGTTTCATCACTCATTCTGTAGGGAATGAACAAAGATACCTGAGGCCAAATTTACTTAATTGTTCGATGATAAAGCCTTGTGTTTAATCACAGGCTGCTTCAAAGGAACTCCCAACAGTTTTAATTAATTAGCTTCATTTCTTGTTCATTCATTGAATTGAAAATATTTTATGTCTCCCATCTTTGCTAAAAAGCCTTTCCCCCTCTGCCCCCTAAACTTCAGGGTATCATAGAAACAGAGTTCCTACTACCAGGGATGGAGATGAATCGAGATCTGTAGCACTCAGGGCTAGGTGAGCCATTCACAGCTTTGCTGAAGAAATTTTATCCTAAGGAAATTAACTTAGAACAATTAAATCTTCCTCAGTGATGTGCGTGATTCATGCCCTGTGTTTACTCATTTCTAAAATTGAAAAAAAAAAAATATCTACTGGTATCCATCTGGTGGCTGATATCAAATATGATTCACATTTTGAAAATAAGCTGTATGAGAAATCAATCTAAAATAAAATCAGTTGTAGCCAAGAAGCTAACTGTGACATCTAAAGGACTGAGAAAAAAAGTGGTTAAACTTCTGAGAAATTATCTGAAAAATCAGTTATTATGTATCCATGGTTTATGTATTTTAGGAAAAGGAAATAAACAGATTGGATTTGTACCTGTGTGACCACTATAAAATAAAGATTTTTTAAGTATCTAAATAACCTACGGTAATTGTAAAGATTAAATGAATTAGTGTATGTAAAGATTAGATGAATTAGTGTACGTAAAGATGATTTTGGGTAATGTTATCATTACAACAGCAGAGTATGCTCAATAAAGAATGCTGAGGGTTAGTAAACTGCTAATGCCTGTGGCCATCCAGCTTGACACCCAGAGAGAGAATCTTTCTGGTTGGATCCAGAGAGGGAGCCTTGATGACATCATTTGTGCCACCAGGATAGAGCCAATTTGGAAGTCTTTCTCTTAAACCTTCAGCTATAACCCATCCGCCATTGCCATCAAGTCAATTCTTTCTCATAGTGACCCTAAAGGACAGAGTAGAACTGCCCCATAGGGTTTCCAAGGAGCAATTGGTGGATTCCAACTGGCGACCTTTTGGTTAGCAGCCATAGCTCTTAGCCACTAAGCCACCAGGGCTTCCTCTTCAGCTATAGGAATCAAATAAGTCCCTTTTTGGGTTGAAAAAGTTAGGATACAAGAAAGAAAGAAGACATTGAAGTAATCTTGTGCATACATTGGGTTTGTGACTTTTAGCCAAACCAGTTGCTAATACAAAACTATTAAGTTTGTATTTTGATAACTTTGCCCTCATTTTTAGAGTGCTCCCCACTTAGCACTTTCTCTGCCTGGCCTCACTTTATTAAAGGTAGAGCCTTAAAAAAGTAACTTGAAAAAAAAATCCTGTTAGAGGATGGAAAAAAACCCAGTGCGAGGATGACAAGAGCAAAAGTAGAAAAATACATTCATATTTAAGTAATTTAGGCCACCGCAAACATTTCCATCCATCCTGCATTCCCACAAAGCACACAGTTTTAAAAACAGTCACAAATGCACCTAGCTGCCTCACAAATCCTATAGTAATTCTTTTCACTAAATTTAGTAGGCATTTTGGACAACTGAATTTTGTCTTTATGGCCTCTGGGCACTTAATTTTACCTCATTATGATGGAGATTGTGGAATCACTTCTTGGGCATTTCCCAACCTTCCTTGCAGTTAGGTGATGCAGGACAATTAGTTACGGGTGAAAGTGATGTATGCCATGTGTCCTTCTGGGATCCTCTGTGCACTTTCCCCAGCCACCAGCTTAACACAGAAGACATCACGGTCCTCAAGGAAGGTGGAGTCAGAAAGTGGAAGATGCCTGGCTCTTTAAATGATTATATTCTGATCAGGAATACCTGTTTTAGGTTTACAGGAAGAGAAACCCTTCTGCTCAGTCACTGAGGTTTTAGTGTTGACCTCTTGCAATACTTACTGTTGTTTCTTCTAGATACTATTCATCAGCTACTGTCCTGGTGACCTGAGGATACGTTAGCATCCTAAATTACTGAGTATCAAGGTGCTATCTAATTATATGGAGCCCTCGTGGTGTAGTGGTTAAGAACTTGGCTGCTAACCAAGAGTTCGGCAGTTCAAATCCACCAGCTGTTCCTTAGAAACCCTATGGGGCAGTTCTACTCTATTCTATAGGGTCTCTACGAGTCAGAATAGACTCAACAGCAACACGTTTGGGTTTTTTGTTTGTTTTTAATTACACAGAAAAACCTTTTTATCAACTCATGCATTCACAAATAAAGTGGTTGAATACTACAGTGTTTTAGGTATCAATCTGATCACTGAATAATATATATATATTTTCTAATACAACTTCTAGAAGCAGAAAATCAACTAAAACTTTGAAATTTTGCTAGATACAGGAAAAAAAAAAATATTTAGAGATAAAACAAAGCTTTAAGACCAGGCTTGAAATTGAGGCTGTGGACAAACAAGACTGCTTCAGAATTTCAAGGTTTTTTATGACAACAGCAATGCTAATACGCATCTCAGGGACTCCCTGCTCCCTATGGACCACCAAGAAACACAACAGACCGAACAGAGGAACAGCATCTTAGCATAAAAACATTTCTAAAAGACAAAAACAGGAAAAATGTCTATGGTACTTTGTCCTTTGTATAAAAATAGAGTTGAGATTTAGCCTTGGGAAAAGAGTATGTATTGCTTATTTTTACACTTAAACAAAAAGTCTTAGTTAAAAGTGGAATAAAAAAACGAATATTAAGATATAAACTTCAGCAAAAGAAATGCATGTCAGAGCAGAATTAGCATTGCAGAAAATCACTAAGAATTACTGAGAGGCTCTTCAGAGCCCTGACTTACAATGCATGGATTCGAACAGTTGAATAGATGTAAATGATGTTAATGTAAGTGGTTGTAACATTTTTCTTGTGCTTCGTTCTCTTATTGAACCTTTTCTTCTCAAAGCATGACAACCAGCCCAATTTGCATTACCCATGGAGAGAGCCCATTTGGAAGTTTTTCCCTTAGACCTTCAGCTATATCAAATAAGTCCCTTTTGGGGTCGAAAAAGTTAGGATACAAGAAGGAAAGAAGACATTAAAGTAATCTTGTGCAGACACTCGGTTTGTGACTTTTAGCCAAACCAGTTGCTAAAACAAAGCTATTAAGTTTGTTTTTTACCTCACAGAATTAAGGAAGATACTCACTTCTATTCAAAAGTTTTTTTGTTTTTTTTTTTTTAAATAATGTAAGCATATAAGGACTGTTCCCTAATGGGGCGAGCATTAACATCACAAATCTCCCTACTCAATCAACTCATTTACTCTACTGACAAATCATTTAAATTAGAACATCTTGAAAACTGATACTTCTGTGTTCTCAGCAGTCAGTTATTGATTGCTTCCTTTCTGGATTTTGTGACAGAGATAGAGTGGAGTGACAACATCCCATAACAAAGAAGGAAGAGTAACATCCACATTTTCTTTCCACTTTAATAACAAACTGCTACTTGAAATGCTTGTATCCGGTTTTCCATACCTAATAAAGTGAAATATGTTTGTATCCAGTTTTCCATACCTAATAAAGTGAAATAGCTGTTTTTTGACGGATGCTTAACAAGTAATGAAAATACAGTAAATAGAATTTATGATGACTCACAAAATGTATTCCTGCAATTAATTACTTCCTTGCCTTTATTATATCTCTATATGTGTTTTCAGTCTCCAGGGGGCTTAGTTATTTCAGTATACTTTTCCTTTTCAAACTTTTCAGTTGTGCTTACAAATTAACATTTGTCCACACTCAACATACGAACAATACACAAAGTCTTCTGAAAGCATATATGCTCTCATACTGTATTGAATTAATAGTCTGATTTCTTTCATTTTGGTGGGAATAAGGTGGGCAATTTCAGTTGCCAAATTGCATGTACCTCAGAAGGATGATATAAAAAGTATACAGAAAATTCTGAACGTCAAAAATGAACTATATTTCAATTCAAGTTCTCTTCAACAAAGCTAAACAGAGTTCGCAGTAGCATAATTGTAAATAATAGCTTTTCTACCCCTATAATAATCCAGACACTTGATTTCTATGGCTATGGGCTAGCATTTTACAAATAAACCACGCTATTTAACTCTCAAAGGAGCCCTGGTGGCATAGTGGTTAAGAGCTCAGCTGCTAACTGAGCAGTCAGTGGTTTGAACCCACCTGCTGTTCTACGGGAGAAAGATGTGGCAGTCTACTCCCACATAGATTTACAGCCTTGGAAACCCTATGGGACAGTTCTACTCTTTCCTGTAGGGTCGCTGTGAGTAGGAATCAACTCAACAACAACAGATATTCAATTCAAAGTATTCATTGAATACCCATGACATAACATAACTTAGTTGGAGGCTTAAATATGAAAATATATGTGAGTCTTGCCTTCAAGGAGTTTAATTCTAGTAAAGGCGATAAAACGTGATCAATAATAAATACAAGAAATAAGTGTGGTAAATTTTGTGGAAAATAGAGGGCGACAATATTTCCAGTTAAATTTGACTGAAAGTAATGTGAATGAAGGCTGTAAGGAAGAAGCAATAGCGAACTAGTACTTTTTCTCCAGTTGACTATTGCTATTTTATATATATACACACCTATGTATTTTTTGTTTTTTTTATGTATATGTAGTGATAACCAAACCAAACCCACTGCCGTCGAGTCGATTCCGACTCCTAGTGACCGTATAGGACAGAGTAGAACTTTCCCGCTAACCAAGAAGTCGGCAGTTCGAATCCGCCAAGCGATCCTCGGAAACTCTATGGGGCAGTTCTACTCTGTCCTATAGGGCCGCTATGAGTCGGAATCGACTCAACGGTACTGGGTTCTGGGTATACATGTATATATCACTTTTACTTAAATTAAAAAACATATATATTTTTTATCACTTTTACTTACATATCATAAATTTTACCTTTCTAGTTTAGAACTTGTCTTATCCTGAAAAAATTGTGCTAATCACTTTTTAGGAATTAACTCAATTTCATTAACAAATGCTAATTTAGAACAGGATGGGCTCTTTCAATGGATACATTTTAACTTCATGGTTTCCTGTTTGCTTGTTTTTCTTTTTTCATGAGTTGCCTTTTCACTGCATAAGCCCAAATTAGTTCCTCTTGTAGGAGTATACCAGCAGAAAAAACTTGAGTCATTGAAACAGCCTGATAAAACACAATAGCTATTCATCCACCTACCCACTACACATGATTGTATTAATTTATCTTGTAATAAATGATAGTCCACATATAAAAATGTTGTTTGTACCTTTTGTCTATTAAGTTTGCTTTTAATGAAGAAATTTTATTTATTATAAATTTCCTACCCAAATATATTGTTATATAAATAGACAAAAAGATATAAAGTGCTATCAACCACCTAAAAAAAGGGGGGGTCACCTCCCCTAGAAACTTCTATGAGACTATTCTAATAAGATTCCTTCTCTTAGTACTTCTCACCTAAATCAATGCCCAATTTTTTAAAAATCACACAGTTCTGTCACAATGAAAAGATTTTTGAGTGTGTCTCCTTAATATGCATATGTTGTTTATATATTTTTATAGATATACAAATTTACTAATATAAGAAACTTGTAACTATTCACCAGTAAGTTTGGTGCAACTTATAAAAGTTTAAATCTGGCACTGAATAACTTTAAACAGCTCCAGAAAGATAATTATGAATTTGTCTTTATATTATTGATGCTTTGTTCAAAAATGCCATGGAAATTTTGAAGGCTACATACTATTATTAGCTTATTTGGTAAGACACATTATACAGTTAGGTCAAAGTTCATCATATTTCGTATAGTCTTCTTAATAATTTCAATTTTTTTGCTGCCTGCCTGTGAGGTTTGATGAAATCATCACTGCTTTTTTAACTGTGTAGCATAGCTCAGGAAACCCTGGTGGCGTAGTGGTTAAGTGCTACGGCTGCTAACCAAAAGGTCTGCAGTTCAAATCCGCCTGGTGCTCCTTGAAAACTCTATGGGGCAGTTATACTCTGTCCCATAGGGTCGCTATGAGTCAGAATCGACTCGACGGCAATGGGTTTGGTTTTCTGGTTTAGTATAGCCGAAGAACCAAGAGAAGCAGAATGTTGACACTATTTAACAGTTCCTCTTCAATCCAAGACTTTTTGAAGAAAAAAAAAAATTTATAACGCTCTGATTTGTGAAGAGTTAGCTTAGCCAAAACTTGATAATATTATCTGTGAGAGCCTCTTAACCAGCAACACCACCCCAAGTGGTCAGCAACATGCTGAAAGAAAGCAAGCTGTTAAGTGAAGGCACCACTCTCTACCTTTCTGCGTTATGGGGATCCCACTCCTCCCTTAGAGCGCCTGTCTGTCAAGTGCTTTGTATGGGGCATTTGATCTGCATAAGTTCTGGCACCCGTGTCAACTCCATGTTAGTAGAGCTTACTTTGTCTTTTTTTAAACCATTTTAGATACAAACATGCATCTAAAGAGCAAAATCCCAACAGATGACCTTGAAGTGCAAAAGCTACTTCAAAGTGGCTGTGTACAGTCTAATACAGTGAATTTCTAAAATCCCAGCCTATGTAAAACTCAAAAGTGGCTTGTCTCTAACCAGAGGTTTAAGGCCAAATTGTTTTTTATAGCATTCAAGTCCATTTGGGTTCTGCCTTTGGCCTCTAGCTTAAATGTATACTCTGCTGCAATCACAGTGAACTATTTTTCCCAAAACATACTGTGCCTCCATTCTTTGCCCTTGCTGCTCCCTCAGCATGGAATCACTTCCCTTACATTCTAGCGTGCTTGAAGCACTCCCATCACTTCCAGCAATTTTTTCCTAAGAACCCTTTTGTGACACACCCATGCAGAGCTAATCATCCTGTCCTATGCCAACACTGCAACACTGTGCTTATTTCGGAAGTCCATTACATAAAAAAAAAAAAAACTCATCACCATCGAGTCAATTCCAACTCATAGGAACCCTATAGGACAGAGTAGAACTGCCCCACAGAGTTTCCAAGTAGCACCTGGTGGATTTGAACTGCCAACCTTTTGGTTAACGGTTGTAGCATTTAACCACTATACCACCAGGGTTTCCTTATAGGAGTCACAAATATTTGGATTTGCCTCTGAAATCCACATTAGCTTGTGTACATGAGCTCTCTTGTACGTTTATGTCTGAATTCCTACACTCAAACACAGTGACTAGCTGCTTGGTAACTCTTACTAACTGAATGGATGAACAAAGAATAGGAGCTCTTTCAACTTCTTGATGAGAAATGTCCCAAATTTTATAAACTCAGCTAGTCAGGTTTATGCTGTACTTAGAATAAATAAATGTATAATGTAAGTATTAATATATGGTTACTACTGATGCCCTGCTATAATCAGAAAAAAAAAGTACAAAGACCATCAAATATCAGGATTAGCTTTGAAAAAGGTTAGAACACTGTTGAGTAAACAATGAAGAAATGCAGAACTTTAAGGGGAAAAAAAGCGATAAGACAAATATTTTTTAAACATATAAAATTACTAAACAAATGTATATTGAATGCTTTTTGTGTGCCTATCTGGTGATTCATAATAAAAGAGACAGTTCTGCTCTCCTATAATTTTCAGGCTAATGCACACTACAAGCAATGATTAGGCAATTACAATTTAGTAACTATTAGTGTGTCTATGAGGATGTCCTAGATGCTAGGAAAATATGTCAAAGGAAGCCATAAGTTAGTCAAAGTTTCATGAAAACCCTTAAAAGTCATCTCTTAAAAAAAATCTTCTGTAAAAGCCTGCAAGAAAGGGTTGAAAAAATGAGTAAGGGAAAGAAGGTTCCAAGGAAAGGAGAGAATGAATTATGAGGGCTTTGAGAAGAGAGAGAACAAGAATTGTCTTCCTTCTAAACCTCTCCCAGATCATCCCATTTCTCTCTATACCCACTGCCTCTGCTTCATCCATACCACCACCATCTCTTTGGAATTCCTAATATATCTTCTAGCTTGTCTTACTGCATGTATTCCTACCCCTTTCCAACTGTTCTAAATCAAAAACCAAAACCCATTGCCATTGAATTGATCCCGACTCATAGTGACCCTAAAGGACAGAGCAGGACTGCCCCATAGGGTTTTTAAGGAGCAGCTGGTGGATTCAAACTGACAACCTTTTGGTTAGCAGCCAAGCTCTTAACCACTACACCACCAGGGCTTCAACTGTTCTAGACCCTACATAATGAAGAGTCAATGTCCAGCATTTCTGGAGTATTGCAATGAGGAGGATGAAAACGTGGGGCCAGAACATGAAGCACCTTGCAAGTCATTGGCAGGAAAAAAAAAAGTGAAATATTTTGGGCAAAAGGCATATGAGGAGTCTTTTCAATAGAATGCAGAGCATTGTCTAGTGGAGCCTTCCCAGGTTTCAGATTCTAGAGGGCTCTGTGCCTTTGTCTTTGGCTGAGCTCTTTTGCCACTTTGTAAAAGCAGAAGTTAACTTAGGAGAGCTGATGGAAGTGCAAATGATTCCTGTTCATAGAAATGCAAATAAATTCTGTGAAACAGCAAGGGATCTATTAGAAAATTCATTTCAGCATCCTTGCTGCCTACCTATATCCCAAAGACTGTCCTTTGAAATAGTTGTAACATCCTACATTAAATAAAATCTTTGACATATTTTCGTTGTATATTCATATGACAGCTCTGATTTTTACCATTTTGAAAAATATCCTTTAACACCATATTAAGGAGTTTGAGTTTTATTTGAAGGGCAAAAGCAAGTAATTGAAGGGGTTTGAACAAGGAAATAAAATGATCAGTTGGGTAGGGTGGAGAACAGCTTGGAAGGAAGAAAGAATATATGCAGGAAGACAAGAGAGTGAAATACAATAGGAACCCAGAAGAGGTGGCGATGGCATGTATGATGGCAGATGCAGTGGATATGGAGAGAAATGGAGTGAGTGATTTGAGAGCTGTTTAGAAAGAAAACTGTAGTATTGGTGATAGTTAAAGAAAAGGGCAGCGTAAAGGTTTGAGATATTGGGAGTATTGCAGCTTCATTTACTGAAAGGAAAAGCAGCTTGGGGGAGAAGCAAAATTATATTCTTAGTAGAACCTTTGCATAGCTATGGAGTTTAATTAATTGGTATCCAAGAGACATTTCTTTATTGTTAGCTTATTGTGTCACATATTTTTTTAAATACCTCATGATTTATCCACACACAACACTGAGAATAAATGCACACACTGCAGATAAACATTATCAGAGTCTTTTGTACAACACGCCAATCTATAGAGTGGCCTAATCCAAAGCATGTAATATTTAGACATCATGACCAAGAAAATATTAATCTTTGGTTCAAAGTATGAGAATTATAGGTTAATAAAACCTATAAACCCAAACATTTAAAGAGTTGATGGTAATTTATATTCAACTAACTGCTTCATTTATTAAAATGTACTTCAGAATATTAAGAATAAAATCTGTTAAAAAGGATATTGCTGCAGTTGTCAATTATATTCCTTATAGTAATGATAATTTCTAAAAAGTTTAAAATGCTATTTCCTATTAGTGATATGTTACTTCTCTACAATACAAATGTTTACAACAAAATTATAATAATTTAAAATGAAAAGAAGTATTCTTAAAAATAGCATATTGTGCTGTCCAAAAGTCACATTTTACACTATTAGAATGAGCCATTTTCAAACATTTAGTAAAAATTTTAAGATTCTTTCTTGGTAAGTTACAGAAGTAGTGTAAACTCAGTACTTGAAGCTGTCATTTCATTTCAATAGTGAATTATAATGGCCTGTTTAGGTGCCAGTGTCTTTAATTAGGTTAAGAGTTATTGAAGGCAGAGGTGATGACTTGAATTCAATATTGTGTCCCCAGTGCTTAGCACTGTGATGTGGTAAAGAAGGCATTGATGAGTATTAATCAAAAAAAAAGAAGGATTATGTACAGCTCTTTCTATATTATTGGACAAAACAACTTTAAGCCGTGTTTAAAATTTAAGGATATAACATTTAAAGTGTTATTGTTTTTATCCTAAATATAATTATATTCCAGAAAACTTAGAAAAAGAAAGAAAAAATGTATCCGTAATCCAAGAATACTTACATTTTCACTGATAAACGTTTTAGTTTTGGCAAAGAAGACTCCTAGCAATTATCAGAAACTAAGTTATAATGTTAATCAAGAATATATATATTTTAACACAGAGATATGTTTACTGACAGTGTTGTTTACTGACAATGATATTAATTAGTTATCTGAATTAAGATGGGATAAGTAGGAAAATGAAGGAAGAAGGAAGGAAGGAATGAACGAAGGAAAGAGGGGGGAAGTAAAGAAAAGGAATCCATTGCAAAAGTAATTTCTTTACTCTTATTTTACAGTTGGATTCCTAGATTTTCATTACCTGTAATACTGTCTGGTGAGTACAGTGAATTCAAGCATAAGCATGGGACTATGTCCAAAATTACTTTCTAGAACAACTCCAGCAAAAAAACTTAAAAATCTATCTCGGTGAATGAATCAACCACCAAGGTTCAGACGTGAAGTAAGAATTCATGGCAGGTATAAACAGAGCAAATTAAGTATTAAACCATTTCTAAATGCTAATTCAGCAAAGTAATTGCTCTAGTCCCATGAATATCATACCTCTTATATTACCCCTTGCTGTCGAGTTGATTCCAACCCATAGCGAGCTACCCTATAGGACAGAGTAGAACTGCACCATAGGGTTTCCAAGAATATAATCTTTGTGAAAGCAGACTGCCATATCTTTTCCTATCCGAGCAGCTGGTGGGTTCCAACAGCTGACCTTTCGGTTACCAGCCGAGCACTTAACCACTGCACCACCAGGGCTCCTTTTGCCAATTATAGTGGAAAAGTAAAAACACCATAAAATGAAAGGATTATAAAAAATTCATTACATTAGAGCCTTTCATCAAACTTCATATTTATGGTTTAAAAATCTCAGGTGGAGGTAAGTATTTGTCTAAGATGTTATCATTCCTTTTCCAACACATTCAAAGCTAAACTAAAAATCTCTTTTAAAATAGTCAAATAATCCTAAATATTAATGTTAGTGTTATTAAGAATCTTGCAGGAGAGAAGACTGCAAACACTACATAAGCCATAAAACCATCAGAAAGTGTTAAAATCTCATCATTGTATAGATAATGGAATTGACATTCAGAAAGGATGGGTGATTTAGTCAAGGTTATACAGTTAGTTATTGTTAGAACTTGCATTAAAAGCAGTTGTCTACCAAGAAGATTTTATTAAGTGTAACTTTTTTTTTTTTTTGGTTCTCTTTGCTGTTTGTTTTTAAATAGAGGTTACTATGAATATTCCAAGGCAAAAACTTTAGTGTCATTAGTTACCTCTGGCTTGTAACATTTTTTTTTTTTTTACTACATTGAATTTCCTTTCTTAGAGTTTTTTATCCTTGTTGAGTGGGCAGATAGAAAAAAATTATATAATTTCATGTCACTATTATCATGCATATAATTAATCAGGTCTATTGGGACTTCTTAAAATAATACATCATACATGAATTCAACCCGTGTTCTCTTTTCTCGCAAAACACAAACTAAGATGACATTGCCATTTTTTCCAAGGTTTTTCTCAATTCTGTATTTTTCCTCTTTTTTTTTGAAAAGAAATATGCTCACAATAGAAGTCCTTCTAAACTATTTCTCTGCTTTTTGAATGAAGAAAATCACAGGAAGGCCAGACTTCCTTAAGAAGAATGGATCTACAGGAAGATGAACATGGCTGGAGTCCATCTACGTCATTACTATGTGTCTTGCAAGAAAGAATCAGCCAAGTGCTATATCGGCCAAATATCATGCACTATGCTCCCCTAGCAAACTTCTTGCTTTTCTCTTTTTTTTAACCTTATCCACCCGCCATGACAGCAATTTTTTTCTAAAATTCAATTCACTGTTCTTTTGAAATTTATACCTGTCAAGATTTTAGAGGAGAAAATCTCCAATTTTTAAACATTATTAAATATATGATAATGGTCACCAACATTACTCTTTCTTTCAATTCATCCTGTGTTCCAGTGATTTGCTTTGTTCCTTTATATTTGTGAAATGTATTCTTGTGTTTTTCCACTATTTCTTCCATCTTTTAGTTTCAAATACTAAAGTAAAAAAAAAAAAATCCTTTTTCTTAATTTCTATTTCAATTATGTCAAATATTAAAATTCCTTCACCAAGTAGCTACTTTTCAGCTATTAGCATGGACCAAAAATTGGGATCACCCAGCATTTGACTTACCATATTATGAGGTATATTGATACCCTGGCAGGGGAGCATTTTAACGGCATTCCCTGCTTACCTGTAAGAGCCCTGGTGGTGCAGTGGTTAAGAGCTACAGTGAGCTATGGCTGCTAACTAAAATGTTGGCAGTTGAAATCCACCAGCCACTCCTTGGAAACTCTATGGGGTGGTTCTACTCTCTCCTATAGGGTTGCTGAGTCGGAATGGACTCAATGGCAATGGGTTTTTTGTTTGTTTGTTTTTGCTTGCTTTATGAATAAAAAAAGATTCTCAGTGAATGTGGTAATAATGTGATATTAAAAGAACAGTACTGCATTCATATTTCTAACTCTACCCCATGTTTTATTTGAATGATTTCCTCAGAAACAGAGCTCCCATTCATCTTATTAATATCAATTTGTTGCATAAAATTAGGGGGAAATTGAATCATTCATCTCTTGGCTTGCATTTACCACCATATTTACAATACAGATTAAAACTTGTTGCCAACAAGTCAATCTGACTGATAGCAACCCTATAGGACAGAGCAGAACTGCCCCACAGGGTTTCCAAGGCAGTAAATCTTTACTGAAAAATATTGCCACATCTTTCTCCTGTAGAGTGGCTGGTGGGTTCAACTGCCAGCCTTCTGGTTAGCAGCCAAAGGTTTAATCACTGTACAGCCAGGCTCTTTAATACAAATTTTTTTCTGGAGCTTAAGGAACCTCTGTACTATTTTTTTTTTTTCCATTTCTAACTTGGATAAATTTATTTACTTATTGTTATTTCTAAGTATTGCTGTAATTGATGTTACTAAGTATTAATAACTAATACTAAGTATTAGTAACACCAATTACAGTAATACCCACAAATAATGATAATCCCTGTAAATAAGTTTTAACTAAGTTACAAATGAAAAGAAAAATAGAATATTAGTACAGACATTCCTTAAACTCCAAAAAATAAAAAAAAAAAACTTTACAAATAAAAGAGAGGGTTTATCAGATAATGTCCAATCATGTATTTGCCTACCACTAAACAATTCACGGGCCTCTGAACAAATGTCTATTCAGGAAATGTGAAAGTGGATTTTTCTGTGGGCAGTGAATTGTAAATGCTTCAGAAATTTGTATTGCATTGTTATAATTAAAAAAAACGTAAAAATGTCTGTGGGATAACATAGTTTCGGCTGTAGGAGTTTCTGCAACTTCAGTGTATTTGTACATCATATGCATCCTACTGGTTTTCAACAAAAGCACTACAAATGTTCCTAGGTTATCTCAACGTTCAGGCTATTTTGAAATAACTATGCATTTGTCTCAAGTTTCAACAAGAAACCTCAGAGTGCTTACAATCTGTATAGCACTATACAGGAATGTGAAGGTGGTAATCCCCTAATCTCCCCCCCAAAAAAGGGCTATTAAGCAGTTCCCCAGTTGAGAACAATTCAACTACTAGCAGTTTGTTAAATTTAAGATATTCAGTTGGTTACACCCATGTTATTTGCAGCAGGCGGACACTTAACCAATAAAATCTTAACAGGGTCAGTCACTATCCTCCTTAGGTGGTCAAGTTAAAAATTGAGCCTGGGACATGCAAATAGTGACCAGCCTCTCTTGAGGATGTCAGATCTTGGAACAAGTTTAGACAACAGAAACATAAGAAATAAATAATGAGAAAAAGATAGAAGGTCAGTATTAAGGCTTGACATTCTGAGAATTCCCTGACATGGCTATTCAAAGCCCTCGTGGAACAAAGCCACTATTCCAACAGAGAACAGAATGCAACACAGTACACAGAACAGAAACTCCAGAGAAGAGGATCCAGAGAGCATCATCTCCTTAAGACACAACTGTCAAAGGGGTTCGCTAATTTCTTACTGTTTTCTAGGCACTTTTTCTTGACAAATCAGTGCATAAGAATTTTCGTAGGCTGCTTTCAGTTTCAGTAAATGGTTCAGATTTATTTATTTTTAAATGTGGAAGTTATAAAAAGGCTTAGGGAAAGCTTAAGTAAGGAAACATAATAGAAGTTGAAGAAGTTTCTCAGTATGGAATGAATCAGTGTTTCTGGTGCTGCCTTTGAATTTTAAAATGCTTGGACACTAAGTAATCATGGCTCATGGTCTCTCTGATAGATTGGAGGACAAAGACACCTACCTAAATTTGCAGCTAGTACAAGGAATAAAGCTAATAGAGGATCCAAATGCAAGATTCCAGACACATTCACCAGTGGTCTCATCACCTTGTTTCTTCAATCAGACTGCAAGTCGCAGACCTTATGTTTCCATCTCTGTCATTACCCTTTGCTTTATTTCTAAAGCTATAGGCCATCTGGGGAGGAATCAAAAGCTTCTAAACCTTATAGTGATGATGCTTAATTCTTAACCAACAAGTCTTAACCATTACTGTCTATGTCACCATTTTAAAAATCAGTTGCCTTTGAATCAATTCCTACTCATGGAGACCCCATGTGTGTCAGAATAAAACTGTGCTCTACCAGGTTTTTAATGGATGATTTTTCAGTAGATCACTACGCCTTTCTTCTGAGGCACCTCTGGTTGCATTCGAACCACCAGCCTTTCACTTAGCAGCTGATATTGTTAACCATTTGTACTACCCAGTGACTCCATCCATGACACAGAAGAAACCAAAATCTTGTTTTGGTCTTCGTTGACATTTAGAGTCTATCGTAGTTCCAGCAAGGAATTACATGTTACATAAAAAAAACAAACGAACAAAAAAACCTTAAACACAGGGCCATCGAGTTGATTCCGACTCAAAGTGACCCTATAGGACAGAGTAGAACTGCCCAATATTAAAATTAAAATTTCCCCAAATTAAAATTAAAATTGATTAAAGTCACATGTTACATAGTGATTGATTAAAATTGAACATGTATGAACACATAGGTGGTCCAAGGAAGACCCTTCTATGTATTGACTTATAAAGAGAAAATCTTGATTAGTTAAGGTATCATGTGATAGCTTCTTTTGTTTAACAACTTGTACAGCAAAATGAGGAAACAAATCAAAGACCTAAATATTCAGGGTTTGTATAAAAAAGATGATAGCATCTTAAGAAATATTTTTGAAATGCCACAGCCTTAAACAAATATATATATTTTTAATGCTTCTTTTTTTTTTTTTTTACTGAGCAAGTATGTCATAGCTTGGGGAAAACCTTAGTTAGAACAGTGGCTGCTTTCGATTTCTAATGGGATTTCCCTGGATAATTATGGTAATTTTTCCCTGGTGGGCATGACCAGCAAAAACAGGTAACGCTTTGTGATAAATACTCTCCCGGCTTTCATTCCTAAATTTGGCGGTGGTGGTGAAGTGATGCCAAACTTTTTTTTTTTTTTTGAATACTGCCCAATCCCAGAAGATATTCTATTATGAACAGTTACTAAAAGCTGATGAATAATAAAACAAGTATAATAGCTGATCTCAATTTGAGATTTTTGCCACTTGAAAAGAGTAAAAGCTTTTTTTTTTAAAACTTTACATAAATATACGGAGCCTTGAAGAAAATGAGAAAATGACAAATTAACACCAAAAAATATATATCTACCTGGTAAGATGACTTAAAAACTTATTTTTAGAAAATTGGGAAGAAATATTGATACTAATTAGTGTCTACCTTGGTAGTCTCCAAAGTTAAAAATGAAATTTCTTGGGGGGGAAACAACTTTATCTATTAGGGTGGCAAGACAAAAATCATACTGGATTTGTTGTAACTTTGTATTATATATAATGGACTTAAATTAGAATAAACATTAAGGTACCATCCTCCTAAGGCTTTTTGATCTGAGGTGACCACTCTGGACACCAAAAGCCTTTTTTAGCTTTTTTTGCTGTTGTTGTTACTTATTAATTTATTCAATAGTATTACTCTGGTATATATACATGCTTTGATAAATAGGATATGGGAATACAAAAATCAAAGAATATTCTCCTAGTTCAGTCTTGGAAGTTGGGAAGACTTCCTGGAAGAAGTCACATTGCAGCTAAGACCAGAAGGAAGGAAGAGGAATTTCAGAGGGTGTGGAGGAGTCAGAAGGGAATGTGTTAGTATTTCAGGCATGGACAGTAATGTAAAAAGGCCTAGAGACAGCATAGCACATTTAGTAAGCAATGAGGAATTCAGTGTTGCTGTATTAGGAGGTGGATTTCTAAAAATGAGTATACAAAGGTAAGGGCCTTAAAGACAATGTTGAGGAATTTGGATTTTACTCCTATAGGCAATGGGAAGCCAGTGACAGACTTTAAGTAAATTTACACTAAAGAATTATCTTAACAATTAGAGTTCACATGGATTATATATACATATATATGTGTGTGTATATATACATATATATGTAAATATATATATGTACACACACACACAGATATGCACACTGTCATGGATTGAATTATGTCCCTCAAAAAATGTGTGTATCAACTTGGTTATGCCATGATTCCCAGTATTGTGTGTTCGTCCTCCATTTTGTGATTGTAGTTTTACTTTAAGAGGATTAGGGTGGGATTGCAAAACCACCGTTACTCAAATCACCACCCTGAGCCAATGTGTAGGGAGTTCCCCTGGGGGTGTGGTCTGCACCACATTTTATCTCTTAAGAGATAAAAGGAAAGGGAAGCAAGTAGAGAGTTGGGGACGCCATACTACCAAGAAAGCAGAGCAGAGCACGTCCCTTGGACCTGAGGTTCCTGTGCTGAGATGTTTCCAGACCAAAGCAAGACTGATGCATCACAAGGACCTTCCTCCAGAGCCAACAGGGAGAGAAAGCCTTCTCCTGGAGCTAATGCCCTGAATTTAGATTTGGAGCCTACTCAACTGTGAGAGAACAAACTTCTCTTTGTTAAAGCCATCCACATGTGGTATTTCTGTTATAGTAGCACTAGACGACTAAGACACACACACATACGTAAAACCAAAAAATCAAACCTATTGACGTAGAGTTGATTACGACTCATGGTGACCCTATAGGACAGGGTAGAACTGCCCCATAGGGTTTCAAGGAGCAGCTGGAGAATTTGAACTGCTGACCTTTTGGTTAGCAGCCCAGTGCTTAACCACTGCACTACCAATGTTCCATATATTCCGTGCATGTGTGTGTGTGTGTGCACGCACGCGTGTATGGAGGCCTGGTGGTGCAGCGGTTAAGCGCCAGGCTGCTAACCAACAGGTCAGCAGTTTGAGCCCACTAGCCATTCTGTCCTGGAGAAAGATGTGGCAGCCTGCTTCTGTACAGATTTTAAAAAAGCCTTGGCAATCCTATGGAGCAGTCCTACTCTAGCCTATAGTGTCGCTAAGTTGGAGTCAACTGGACAGCACTGGGTTTGGTTTGGTCTTGGATATACATATATATTTGTGTTTAAATATGTTGAATATATGTATACATATAGTTAACAGGGAGAAAGACGGCAGGATTTACAGCCTTGGAAACCCTATGGGGTATTTCCACTCTGTCCTATAGGGTCACCATGAGTTGGAATCAACTTAATGGCAATGGTTTGCTTTTTTAAATGTATTTAACAACACCTCGGACAGGACTTTAACCCAAGATTTTCCATAGAAAGTAGAAAAATTGATTGAGAAATCAACAGTGGAATAAAAATGATATTTGATTTACCTAGGCATTATTAAGTAATGTCAATCATAGAACATATTTGTTTTGAAAAATCCAAAAAGTAAAATGTATTGAAAGATTAAAATTTCTTTAAAAGAGATGTTTCTCTTGGCAAAGGTATGGCAAACTGCCAAACTTTAAAGTCAGTCTTAGCTAGTTGTACATTACTGAGCACTGTTCAAACAAGCTGCAAATAAGCAAACTCAAATGCAGTGAAAATTTGTACTTTTAAGAGTTAGCAGAGTTACCTCTATCTGAAAATAAATGTTTCTTGATAAATTGGTTAAAAAAGGCATACTTGTATTCATTCCCTGGCGAGGAAACCTAGGATATTTCTTGATGGAATAATACATCATACTTGGATTTAATCCTATATGAAGAATCTAGGCCAATATATCTCACAGAGTTTCTATTAGAAATCATCTGTGACCGTATGAGGGTATGCTTTGCTAAAGGCGTAGTTAATATCTTTTTGTTTATTTAAAAAGTGAGAGGATTTTTTTTTTTTTTTTTGCTCAGGGTATGAAATAAATACTAATTCTTTGAAGTGAGATCTCTGTTATAGATGATAATGGTTCTGCTTTTGCAAACAAATTGGAAGTTTGAATGACAATGTCTTTAAAAATAATGGCACAACCACAATATGCTGGATTTTTGTTGTTGTTGTTGAGTCAGGATTAAATGAGATATAAATGTAGCATTACTTTTTATACCATAATACATCATATGATTTTTAAAAATTACTAACAGGAAAGCATGTACAAGTCACCACTATAATTACCTTAATATAAATTTTTCTTCACTCGATGGGGATCAAAATAACAAAGACATCAAGTATTAGTCACGTTACATTTATGTATTTAACAAAATAAAAAGTTTATAGGGAAAACTTTTAGTCATATCCTGTGTTTTAATTTTTTAATATATTCTTTCATTTCTCAGGATATTTTAATTTTAATTTAACCAGTACAAATCTCTCAATAGAGACATAATTAGATTTTTGAGTGGTATTTAATAACTGATAGTTGATTCTTTTCTGACCTACAGCAGACTTTATTACGTAGGAAAATTACTTTTTCCCATATAACTCCATGCCACTCGTTTCTGATTGCATTGGCTGCCTTAATTAAAGTGACATAATATACAAGTAATTGATTTTGTGATAAAATAAGGAATAGCAATTAATTAGTTTTAAAATCATTTGCATAAATGAATTTTCTACCAGTACTCTTATTTGCTTTTTTGGAATTCCTGCTCTTTGGTGCATGGCCTAGGAAATACAGTATCATATCTTTCCTTGATCAGATGGGTACACAGAATATCCTCCTTTCCCCAATTTTTTTTTTAAGTCAACAGTAGTCTCCTGAATAAGTCTTGAAAACCTATGAATAGTTCAGACTCCTGAGCTGTACTTAGTTCCAATTAGCTGCAGACGCCTTGCACTGAAAGCAGCGTTAACACATTATTGTAAGGTTAAACTGAATACAAAAGAAAAATCAAGTGAATGGGATTAAACCCCAGTAAAATCAGCATGTGCACAGAAACTTCCAACGTTTAGTGCTTTGTGAATTAATCATGTTCACTTACACACTAAGTTAAATGTAACTGTGAATAACATTGCAAAGAACAGGAATTCTAGAACACTTAATTGTCCTAATGAGGAACCTGTAAATAGGCCAAGAGGCAGTCATTTAAACAGAACAAGGGAATACTGTGTGGTTTAAAATCAGGAAATGTGTGCATCAGGGTTATATCTTTTCACCGTGCTTTTTCAATCTGTATGCTGAGCAAATAGGCCGAGAATCTGGACTATAAGAAGAAGAATGGGGCATCAGGATTGGAGGAAGACTCATTAACATCCTGTGTTATGCAGATGATACCACCTTCTTGATGAAAGCCAAGAAGACTTGAAGCACTTACTCATGAAGAGCAAAGACCACAGCCTTCAGTATGGATTGCACCTCAACATAACGAAAACAAATCCTCATAACTGGACCACTAAGCAATATCAAGAAACAGAGAAAAGATTGAAGTCGTCAAGGATTTCATTTTACTCGAATCTACAATCAACATCCATGGAAGCAGCAGTCAAGAAATCAAACCACATATTGCATTGGGCAAATCTGCTGCCAAAGACCTCTTTAAAGTGTTAAAAAGAGAAGATGTCACTTTGAGGACAAAGGAGCCCCTGACCTAAGCCATGATATTTTAAATCACCTCATATGCATTCCAAAGCTGGACAATAAATAAGGAAGACCGAAGAAAAATCGATGCCTTTGAATAACGGTGTTGGGGAAGAATATTGAATATACCATGGACTGCCAAAAGCAAAAGGACGAACAAATCTGTTTTGGAAGTACAGCCGGAGTGTTCCTTAGAAGTAAGGATGATGAGACCTCATCTCATGTACTTCACTCTTGATAAGGTAGAGGGTCAGCAAAAGAGAACAAGACCCTCAATAAGATGGACTGACACAGTGACTGCGACGACGGGCTCAAGCATAGCAATGATTGTGAGGATGGTGCAAGACCAGGCAGTGTTTCCCTCTATGGTACATAGGGTCATTATGAGTTGGAACAAACTATAGCACCTACCAACAATAATAACCAAAATATATTGCTACATTACCTATAATTTCTTTTTGTGTTAGAAATTGATTTACTTTTTCTTTTTTAATTTGCTTATATATAGGGTCAAAATGATCTTAAATTCATATTTTACTATAGAATTTTATTTTAACAAGTTTAGTTTCTTAGGAACAAGGCAAAGAATGATTCATGTAAAGTCGCTTTTTTTTTTTAATTCCTTTCTTATTAGACCAGTGGTTATCACGACCCTATAAAAATTAAATATTTTATAATGTTACCTATCTCTAGGCACAGCATGGTAACAACTAACAGAACATTAGAGGGATTTAGTAATTCCTTTCTAAAATATATTGATGCAGCTTCTAATCTTTATGACATTGTCTAAAAAGGAAGAATTTTTAGCCTCATTTTTAAAATTAATAAAGATATTAACACTTCCATTTATCTTTCACCTTTTTAAGTCAATAAGAGGAGAAATTTATCAGGTATACGTTACTTTGATATGTGTTAATATTATCTCTTACAATTTTTGAGTGCTAAAATTCATCCCTAGGTCACACAGCCTAGGGGTTACTGCATTGACATTAAGTGTAAATGGCCAGCTACATAACATTGACCTTGGAGAAATGAGGGACTAGAAATCACACAATGTTCTTATGCCTAATAATAAAAAAAAAAAATAGATAGTCTCAAAGTTCAGGAATGTTTTTGCAATATTAATTGGCTGCTATGTCAGCAGATTTCTGTATTGATAGTCAAGGCGCCTGGTCTGGTGATAAAAACAATGTAGAAATGACCCGATTGAGAAAAAGAAGTGGAAGTTATATTTTCCCTTGTTTAGTAATCATTTGCCTAACATACTGTGGCAAATAACACACTCAGAATCTGAGCAAAATAGAGTGAATGTTACAATGACATCTAGCATACGTACTTGTGCAATCCTTCCAAAACTGAATTATAAATTGACTTAAATTCTAAGTTAATAACAGTTCATAATAAAATGTTAACAAGGTGAGAGAAAGTATCTGCTGCCAAAATCTACATATAGATAAAATTATCTGTCAGAATATATGTATTTCAGAACATACACAGAGATATTAAAAAATAAGGAAATAAATTTTATGTGGTATTAACCCTGTATATTACAAGGACAGAAAATTTATGATCATCCTGCATGTAAATAATAATAATAATAATAAATTATAACCAATATTAAGCACCTATTAACATTGAGGGCAAAGGAAATAGTTTAACATATTTCATTTTTATTTTGCATTTTTCAGTGGAGAATAAATATTATTGCTAACACTTAAATATTTTCAAGCTGGATTATTTGTTTTTGTTAAATATGAAATACTGGCTTTAAGCATCTAAATTTTGTTTTAAATGTGCCGTTTAATATTGATGACTTTTTAAAATTTGTGTGGCTGAATATTAATTTAAATCTTTATATTCGTCCAATAAATTGCTAACTTATTTCTTAATCAACAGTTGTCTCAGGCTATTATTTTAAATTCTAGCTATGGACAATGGTTGTTGAAGGAAAGGGTAATTGGCTCACTCCATACCAGTAGGGTATACCCTAAAATTTTCAATTCCCTCAAATGCAATTATTCCCTGTTATTGCTCAATAGGTCCTTAGATTACTGTATCTTTCCCAGATATATTAGAAACCTATATTTTCTGCCTTAGACTAAAATGGTTTTATGGGTGTTATGTTTGCCCCCTGAAAACAATACTTATTTTCCATGGCCATTAATCAGTGTCACTTGCGCTAAAAGTCTATGCAAGGATTTCTGCCTAATGGCCAAGGAAACTGTATTTATTGGTAGGCAAATCCTTAGCTACAGCTGCTAAACTGCTATTAGTGGAATCTTTAACAGCTCATTACCACAGGAAGGTGTGCTGTGTACAGCATAACTTCAATGAGTGTCACATTAAAAACAAAAGTTATTTGTTTACCCTGCCCTGATAGATCTCAGCCCAGCCAAAGCAACGCAAAAGCTATGGCAAGGAAAAAAAGAAACTATGACAAGATAAAATAGCCTCCCTGTTCACTATTCCCATTATGAGGGAAAGTTTATGAAGTGCTCAAGATAAGATAATATGTAAAAAATCACTTCATCCAAGAATTATCAATATCTTATAAGGCAACATATCTGACTCTGGAAGGAAATGCGTTTAAGGAAGCTCCAATGAGGAAGCAGAAAAGAGATATTTAGCCAAACAACAGCATGGCCACTATATAATGTGTACTCCATAATATCTTGGAATTGACCATTTATAATCTTGCAATTTATAGATCAGTTTAAACAAATGCATAAAACTGAGGGTTACTTTACAGATGTTGATAAAAGAAAACAAACAGAATCAAGAATAATGTTTGATCAAGATGGCTGACTGGGCACAAGGGTCTCCTCTTTCCCACTTTAAGCCCCTATTACACACCCAAAAGATCCTAAAAAACACACTAATCATAAATCCAACATAAGAATGATATCAAAAGTTTTTAGAAAATAGAAAGTAGATGGAATCAAATTTAGTCAGAAGTTAGACCAGAGAAAGTCGTCAGGTAAATGCACACAAGAGAACCCCTTTGTGGTTTCAGAAGCAGTGGTTCAAGGCTGCTACAAGATGAGTTAGCAGATAAAGGAAGACAGGTGGGCACGGGGGTTTCTTGAGGGAGATTAACTGTACTCTACGTAAAGCCAGTTACAACCTCATTATCATCGCTCTGTTCCTAGACCCATATACTTGTAAAGAACAGAGGACAACAGTCAAGTTTTTTCCTATGACAAAATGGCAAATCATAGCCAAAACAAATTTAAGGAGAAAACACTGAAAATATTTGAGGAAAAAGCAGGCCTCAACAGAGCAGCAAACAAGCAGGAAAAATAGAATTAAGAGAAACAGTTGTGATAACTTGAATGGAACAAAGTTTAAAATACCCGTTACTGTTGAGTCAATTCCAACTCATATAGACCCTATAGGACATAGTGACCCTTTAGGACAGAAGCCCCATAGGGTTTCCAAGGACCTAACTTCTATGGAAGGAGACTGCCACATCTTTCCCCTATGAAGTAGCTGATGGGTTTGAATTGCTGACCTTGAGGTTAGTAGCTAAGCACTTTAACCACTGCACCACCAGGATACCTAAAGTTTAAAATAAACATAGTTAATTACTTTGGGGAGACTCAAGAGAATGCTGCATTTCCATAAAGTAGTAAGAGATTGTTATGGAAAAAAAAAAAAGTAGAAACCGTGGAAATTTAAAAAAGATAATTGTTCACAAAAAAAAAAAAAAACACCTCAGTCGACAGGGTGATTGACAGTAAAAGACACATTTCCAAAGCAAAGTAGAGATGGGGAAGATTGAACTAAAATATGTATATATATCTCAACTTGAAGGGACAAGAAAATTTAACAATATGAACAAAAAGTCAAGAGACATGGAGAATAGATCTACAAGTACTAACAGATCTCAAAGGAGAGAACAGATAACAGAGAGAGGGTAAAATGTTTTACTGGTCATTATGAGTCAGTGCAGGGCTTTGAAGAAAGGAGTGACATGACTACAACAAATGTTAGGAACAATAAATTTATGGTTTGAAGAATGTCTTTGAAGAATAAGGGAGGCAGTTTAAAAACAATAAGAGGAATCCAGCATGAGGTAGGCAGGGTCAAGAAAAGAGCAATTATAGCAAGAACGAAAAAGAGGTGGAAATATTGAGAGATGAGACGTTTTGAAGGTAAGTACTTGGATATGGAAGTAGGAGAACAGTGAAAAATCAAAGAGAAAGAATACATGTTCCTACATTGATTAGCTGGGAGAAAGATAATGCCATAAAGGAAAGAGTGTGTGATTAGAAGGAAGACACCAATGGTGGCGGGGGGGTGGTGAGACTGCAACAGCAAATATATACAACACACATATCTTTGTTCTGAACTTAAAATAGGTAGATTTGAGGAAGCATTAGAATCATTAAGGCTTCATGTTGTAATGGTCTTTGTTGGAATTTTGGTAGTCTTTACACACTCTTTCTGATTTATTTCAAACCCATGTGAGAAACTGGAGAATAATTTTAGAAATGAGAATTGAACCACACAAAGAACAACTCAGGCAATGTATCACCAGCAATGTGTCCAATGTACAAAGTCAAAGTTGATTTGAACACGAATAGACAGGAAGGCAGTGAGAAAGCAGGAGAAAAGTGAAAATGAATAGCATGAGGATTCAGGGGAGGAAGGGAATATTTGTTGAATGCCTACTTTACACCATGGACTTTATCTGTTTATTTTATTTATTCCTTACACCTGAAAATTAAGTAGCATTATGCCCGTTTGACTGGTGAAGAAATTAGAGCTCCAAAAGGTTAATTAGGCTATAATTTCCAGGTTAAAAGTATACAGAGTGGAGGCGGGGCCAAGATGGCGGACTAGGTAGATGCTACCTTGGATCCCTCTTGCAACAAAGACTCGGAAAAACAAGTGAATTGATCACATACATAACAATCTACGAACCCTGAACAATAAACACAGACTTAGAGACGGAGAACGAACAAATATGGGGAAGCAGCGACTTTGTTCGGAGCCTGGAGCCAGCGTCCCAGCTGGGGAACCTTGGCGCCGGGCTTTTGACTGGGCGCTGTCAAGGCGCAAGCATGGGACACAGCTCTGCACCCCTGAACTAACCCTGGGAGGGGGCCCAGCCGGTCCGCAGCGGCGGCGCGGTAACGCGGCTGGCAGGACGAGAAGTCCCCGGGAGGCAGCGACTGATTTTGGAGCCGGGAGTGCAGCGTCCCAACAGGGGAACCTTGACGCTGGGCTTTGGACTGGCAGCGGAGGATCTGACCGCGGCTTCAGCGGGTCAGACCCTCGGGGACAATCTCCACACAGCCAGCACACATAGGCGACACGCCCCTCAGGAATCTCAGATAAAATAGTCATTCCAAGCAAGATAAGCAACTTTGGCTATATTCCGGGGTGCTACTCTCCTGTTTCTCTGAACCCTCCCCCACCCTTCCCAGGCGGCTTCATTAACATTCGAATTTCCTGAGCCAGAGGGAGAACGGCTCCGACTCCATGAAGGCTTTGCTTTTCCTTTTTTTTTTTTTTGGTCTTTTCCTAATCCACTCTTCCGGCCTGAGAGAAGGAACCACAAAAAACCCAGGGACCAAAAATCCATCCCTAATTGGACTAAAAACACAGAAACAGCTACAGCCAAGCATATATGATCCAAATCTCGGACTTTCATCCTTACAGTGAACAAGGTGGCGGTTATAATCCAAAGGCAGTTCTGATAGGGATCTGACTGCATTTTTTTTAGCGGATTTTCTGGAAAAACAAGTTTCCCAGGTCTGATATCTCTGCTTATTCAACAGAGCCCTAACTGACCCACAACAGGGAACTGAGGGCTGAAGCTCCCCCCAGACCACCTAGCCTCTTGCCTTAGGGGTATAAGGAGGGTGACATCTACCAATCAGTAGAAGTACTTGCATTGGGGGCCTAAGGTACAGCTGCAGTGCCCTCCGACCAAGGTGCTACAGGAATAGAGACACACCTACCTCACTGACACTTGGGAGAAGCCTGTCAGCATCCTGCCCCCCCCCCGGAGGGTGAACCCCAGCTGCTAATAGAATCTGGTGCACACAACTATCACCACTACTTCTCGAGGTGGATAGGTGTTAGAGTGCAGCTCACACTTGATGACCCAAAATCAGATTCTACTCAAGAATAGTGAGTAGACTCAGGCATATATACCTGGCAACAGCCCAAATCAGCTGGTAACAGGTCATAAGTAAGTCAAGGGCTACAACAAACAAGACAGCACAATCTAGTACCCCATCCACGTATACTGAAAGAAAACAAAACAAGATAAGACTCAGTGAGCAATTACAGAATAAACCACTACTATATGGCTCGGAGACAGCAGTCGATATCAATCCACATAAAGAAGCAGACCATGACAGCTTCTCCAACCCCCCAAACAAAAGAATCAAAATCTTTCCCAAATGAAGAAACTATCCTGGAATTATCAGATACGGAATATAAAAGGATAACCTCAGAAACGAAATAAGGCAAACTGCAGAAAAAGCCAAGGAACACACTGATAAAACAGTTGAAGAACTCAAAAATATTATTCAAGAACATAGTGGAAAAATTAATAAGTTGCAAGAATCCATAGAGAGACAGCATGTAGAAATCCAAAAGATTAACAATAAAATTACAGAATTAGACAACGCAATAGGAAGTCAGAGGAGCAGACTCGAGCAATTAGAATACAGACTGGGAAATCTGGAGGACCAGGGAATTAACACCAACATAGCTGAAAAAAAATCAGATAAAAGAATTTAAAAAAACGAAGAAACCCTAAGAATCACGTGGGACTCTATCAAGAAAGATAACTTGCGTGTGATTGGAGTCCCAGAACAGGGAGGGAGGACAGAAAACACAAAGAAAATAGTTGAAGATCGGCTGACAGAAAACTTCCCTGACATCATGAAAGACGAAAGGATATCTATCCAAGATGCTCATCGAACCCCATTTAAGATTGATCCAAAAAGAAAAACACCAAGACATATTATCATCAAACTTGCCAAAACCAAAGATAAAGAGAAAATTTTAAAAGCAGCCAGGGAGAAAAGAAAGGTCTCCTTCAAGGGAGAATCAATAAGAATAAGTTCAGACTACTCAGCAGAAACCATGCAGGCAAGAGGGCAATAGGATGACATATACAGAGCACTGAAGGAGAAAAACTGCCAGTCAAGGATCATATATCCAGCAAAACTCTCTCTGAAATATGAAGGCGAAATTAAGATATTTACAGATAAACGCAAGCTTAGAGAATTTGCAAAAACCAAACCAAAGCTACAAGAAATACTAAAGGAAATTGGTCAGAAAACCAATAATATCAGACACCAGCACAACACAAGGTCACAGAACAGAACATCCTGATATCAACTCAGATAGGGAAATCACAAAAACAAATTAAGATTAATTAAAAAAAATGCTCATAACGGAATCATTGAAGTCAATACATAAAAGATCACAATAATCAAAAAGAAGGACTAAATATAGGTGGCATAAAACCGCCATATGGAGAGTGATACAAGGCAATAAAGGACAATACAAGTTAGGTTTTACTCAGAAAAATAGGGGTAAATATTAAGGTAACCACAAAGAGGTATAACAACTCCATAACTCAAGATAAAAGCCAAGAAAAACGTAACGACTCAACAAACATAAAGTCAAACACTATGAAAATGAGGATCTCACAATTTACTAAGAGAAATGTCTCAGCACAAAAAAGTAAGTGGAAAAATGAAACTGTCAACAACACACATAAAAAGGCATCAAAATGACAACATTAAACACTTATTTATCTACAATTACGCTGAATGTAAATGGACTAAATGCACCAATAAAGAGACAGAGAGTCACGGACTGGATAAAGAAACACGATCCATCTATATGCTGCCTACAACAGACACACCTTAGAGACACAAACTAAAACTCAAAGGATGGAAAAAAATATATCAAGCAAACAACAAGCAAAAAAGAGGAGTAGCAATACTAATTTCTGACAAAATAGACTTTAGACTTAAATCCACCACAAAGGATAAAGAAGGACACTACATAATGATAAAAGGGACAATTGATCAGGAAGATATAACCATATTAAATATTTATGCACCCAATGACAGGGCTGCAAGATACATAAATCAAACTTTAACAGAACTGAAAAGTGAGATAGACACCTCCACAATTATAGTAGGAGACTTCAACACACCACTTTCGGAGAAGGACAGGACATCCAGTAAGAAGCTCAATAGAGACACGGAAGACCTAATTACAGCAATCAACCAACTAGACCTCATTGACTTATACAGAACTTTCCACCCAACTGCTGCAAAGTATACTTTTTTTTCTAGCGCACATGGAACATTCTCTTGAATAGACCACATGTAAGGTCATAAAACAAACCTTTGCAGAATCCAAAACATCGAAATATTACAAAGCATCTTCTCAGACCACAAGGCAATAAAACTAGAAATCAATAACAGAAAAACTAGGGAAAAGAAATCGAATACTTGGAAACTGAACAATACCTTCCTGAAGAAAGACTGGGTTATAGAAGACATCAAGGAGGGAATAAGGAAATTCATAGAATGCAACGAGAATGAAAATACTTCCTATCAAAACCTCTGGGACACAGCAAAAGCAGTGCTCAGAGGCCAATTTATATCGATAAATGCACACATACAAAAAGAAGAAAGAGCCAAAAGCAGAGAACTGTCCCGACAACTTGAACAAATAGAAAGTGAACAACAAAAGAGTCCATCAGGCACCAGAAGAAAACAAATAATAAAAATTAGAGCTGATCTAAATGAATTAGAGAACAGAAAAACAATTGAAAGAATTAACAAAGCCAAAAGCTGGTTCTTTGAAAAAATTAACAAAATCGATAAACCATTGGCTAGACTGACTAAAGAAATACAGGAAAGGAAACAAATAACCCGAATAAGAAACGAGATGGGCCACATCACAACAGACCCAACTGAAATTAAAAGAATCATATCAGATTATTATGAAAAATTGTACTCTAACAAATTCGCAAACCTAGAAGAAATGGATGAATTCCTAGAAAAACACTACCTACCTAAACTATCACATTCAGAAGTAGAACAACTAAATAGACCCATAACAAAAAAAGAGATTGAAACGGTAATCAAAAAACTCCCAACAAAAAAAAGCCCTGGCCAGGACGGCTTCACTGCAGAGTTCTACCAAACCTTCAGAGATTTTCAGAGAAGAGTTAACACCACTACTACTAAAGGTATTTCAAAGCATAGAAAATGACGGAATACTACCCAACTCATTCTATGAAGCCACCATCTCCCTGATACCAAAACCAGGTAAAGACATTACAAAAAAAGAAAATTATAGACCTATATCCCTCATGAACATAGATGCAAAAATCCTCAACAAAATTCTAGCCAATAGAATTCAACAACATATCAAAAAAATAATTCACCACGACCAAGTGGGATTTATACCAGGTATGCAAGGCTGGTTTAATATTAGAAAAACCGTTAATGTAATCCACCACATAAATAAAACAAAGACAAAAACCACATGATTTTATCAATTGATGCAGAAAAGGCATTTGACAAAGTCCAACACCCATTTATGATAAAAACTCTCAGCAAAATAGGAATTGAAGGAAAATTCCTCAACATAATAAAGGGCATCTATGCAAAGGCAACAGCCAACATCACTCTAAATGGAGAGAACCTGAAAGCATTTCCCTTGAGAACAGGAACCAGACAAGGATGCCCTTTATTACCGCTCTTATTCAACATTGTTCTAGAAGTCCTAGCCAGAGCAATTAGGCTAGACAAAGAAATAAAGGGCATCCGCATTGGCAAAGAGGAAGTAAAATTATCTCTATTTGCAGATGACATGATCTTATACACAGAAAACCCTAAGGAATCCTCCAGAAAACTACTGAAACTAATAGAAGAGTTCGGCAGAGTCTCAGGTTATAAGATAAACATACAAAAATCACTTAGATTCCTCTACAACAACAAAAAGAACATCGAAGAGGAAATCACCAAATCAATACCATTCACAGTAGCCCCCAAGAAGATAAAATACTTAGGAATAAATCTTACCAAGGATGTAAAAGACCTATACAAAGAAAACTACAAAGCTCTACTACAAGAAATTAAAAAGGACATACTTAAGTGGAAAAACATACCTTGCTCATGGATAGGAAGACTTAACATAGTAAAAATGTCTATTCTACCAAAAGCCATCTATACCTACAATGCACTTCCGATCCAAATTCCAATGTCATTTTTTAAGGTAATAGAGAAACAAATCACCAACTTCATATGGAAGGGAAAGAAGCCTCCGATAAGCAAAGCATTACTGAAAAAGAAGAAGAAAGTGGGAGGCCTCACTCTACCTGATTTCAGAAGCTATTATACAGCCACAGTAGTCAAAACAGCCTGGTATTGGTACAACAACAGACACATAGACCAGTGGAACAGAATTGAGAACCCAGATATAAATCCATCCACATACGAGCAGCTGATATTTGACAAAGGCTCAGAGTCAGTTAATTGGGGAAAAGGTAGTCTTTTTAACAAATGGTGTTGGCATAACTGGATATCCATTTGCAAAAAAATGAAACAGGACCCATACCTCACACCAAGCACAAAAACTAACTCCAAGTGGATCAAAGACCTAAACACAAAGACTAAAACGATAAAGATCATGGAAGAAAAAATAGGGACAACCCTAGGAGCCCTAATACAAGGCATAAACAGAATACAAAACATTACCAAAAATGACGAAGAGAAACCAGATAACTGGGAGCTCCTAAAAATCAAACACCTATGCTCATCTAAAGACTTCACCAAAAGAGTAAAAAGACCACCTACATACTGGGAAAGAATTTTCAGCTATGACATCTCCGACCAGCGCCTGATCTCTAAAATCTATATGATTCTGTCAAAACTCAACCCCAAAAAGACAAACAACCCAATCAAGAAGTGGGCAAAGGATATGAACACACACTTCACTAAAGAAGATATTCAGGCAGCTAGCAGATACATGAGAAAATGCTCTCGATCATTAGCCATTAGAGCAATGCAAATTAAAACCATGATGAGATTCCATCTCACTCCAACAAGGCTGGCATTAATCCAAAAAACACAAAATAATAAATGTTGGAGAGGCTGCGGAGAGATTGGAACTCTTATACACTGCTGGTGGGAATGTGAAATGGTACAACCACTTTGGAAATCTATCTGGCATTATCTTAAACAGTTAGAAATAGAACTACCATACAACCCAGAAATCCCACTCCTCAGAATATACCCTAGAGAAATAAGAGCCTTCACACAAACAGATATATGCACACCCATGTTTATTGCAGCTCTGTTTACAATAGCAAAAAGCTGGAAGCAACCAAGGTGTCCATCAATGGATGAATGGTTAAATAAGTTGTGGTATATTCACACAATGGAATACTACGCATCGATAAAGAACAGTGACGGATCTATGGAACATTTCATAACCTGGAGGAACCTGGAAAGCATTATGCTGAGCGAAATTACTCAGAGGCAAAAGGACAAATATTGTATAAGACCACTATTATAAGATCTTGAGAAATAGTATAAACTGAGAAGAACACATACTTTTGTGGTTATGAGGGGGGGAGGGAGGGAAGGAGGGAGAGGGTTTTTTACTGATTAATTAGTAGATAAGAACTGCTTTAGGTGAAGGGAAGGACAATACTCAATACATGAAAGGTCAGCTCAACTGGACTGGACAAAAAGCAAAGAAGTTTCTGGGATAAAATGAATGCTTCAAAGGTCAGTGGTGCAAGGGCAGGGGTTTGGGGACCATGGTTTAAGGGGACTTCTAAGTCAACTGGCAAAATAATTCTATTATGAAAACATTCTGCATCCCACTTTGCAATGTGGCGTCTGGGGTCTTAAATGCTAACAAGCGGCCATCTAAGATGCATCAATTGGTCTCCACTCACCTGGAGCAAAGGAAAATGAAGAACACCAAGGTCACACGACAACTAAGAGCCTAAGAGACAGAAAGGGTCACATGAACCAGAGACCTACATCACCCTGAGACCAGAAGAACTAGTTGGTGCCCAGCCACAATCGACGACTGCCCTGACAGGGAGCGCAACAGAGAACCCCTGAGGGAGCAGGAGATCAGTGGGATGCAGACCCCAAATTCGCATAAAAGACCATACTTAATGGTCTGACTGAGACTAGAGGAATCCCGGCGGTCATGGTCCCCAGACTTTCTGTTGGCACAGGACAGGAACCATCCCCGAAGACAACTTATCAGACATGAAAGGAACTGGACAGTGGGTAGGAGAGAGATGCTGATGAAGAGTGAGCTAATTATATCAAGTGTTAAGTAGATTTATAATACTTATTATTTTTTCCCTCACTTTGTTTCCAGGTTTACCGTCCTAGTCAGAGGAACTAAGTGAAGATGGAGCCAAGGAGGAAGAGAGGAATCCTATGCTATGTCTATGTCAATTTTTGACAACTCAAGTCAATTAGCATCAATATAACTTGACCACAAACATAGAATGAGCAGTAGTAAATTATAAAAATCAGGAATTAAGTTTTGTACATTCAAAATAACTAAATGTGAATGGCTGAAGTATTTATTTCCCATTTCCACAGCCAAACCCACGGTGCTCTTACAATAGGGCAGAGTGGCCATTGCACAAAATTAAGAGCCAAAAAAGACCAGGATTCTTATTCTAATTTTGCTATTCACTGGTGAGATGACCTTAGACAAACTGCACACATTCTGTAAGCCTCAGTTTCTTCCATGTAGATGAAAATAAAATCTCTACATCTTAGGTTTGTTGCAAAGGCTAAATGAGATAATATATATAAAACAGGTAGAATGCTATATATCTCATATACATGCTTGCTAATTGTTAACTACTATTAGTATTATGGAAACCCGGGTGGCTTAGTGGTTAAGAGCTACAGGGGCTAACCAAAAGGTAAGCAGTCCGAATCTACCAGGCACTCCTTGGAAACCCTATGGGGCATTCCTACTCTGCCCTCTAGGGTCCCTATGAGTCAAAATCAACTCGATGGCAACAGGTTTTGGTATTAGTATGAGTACTTCTGGTATCATTATTGACAGTATTTCTTAATAATCCAGATACACATGGAAGGTAGGAGTATTGTTATGATAGCAGATAAACTCTGGGAAATGGAAACTCTAAGACAAAGAGGAAGTCAAAGTATTACAGTAAAAAAAAAAAAAAATTCACAATATTTTCTATACATGTAGCAACAGCATATTTTGAATCTTTACCTTTCAAGCAGTCTCTTGAGGTACCAAATTATCTCCCTTATTTTCCCAAGCTTGTATGTGAGACTACTTTTAAAAAATACGTCATCCATCACCAAATAAGAGACACATAAAACTCCAGAAAGAAAGCTCTTTTTTGCCTCTCCCAAAGTCAGTAGATACATAAGCTTGAACCACACTAGACATCCTGTGCATCCTCACTCCTATTGACTTTAAACATCTTTCAAATTCTGAGCCATAAAATTCTCTCTCATCTCTTACTGATTCCTTACTCCTGCCAAAGGGGTCTCGATAAGCCTGCCAACTCATTTCTAGGGAACTAATTCTAAGATAGTATTTTAAATTTATTTAATCAAAAAAAAAAAAAAAAAACTTGACTGATTAACCCCAGGACTTTAAGGTTTCCATTACCTGGCACTGGATTAAAAAGAAAGCAACAAACACAAAACTGTTGAGGCAAATTCCTAATACCTGCCTTAACCAGACAAAATGAGCCATGTGAGCACAGCTAGAGAAAGAAAGACCATTGTATGTCATACTACAGACAGGTATTATTCAATTAAATTTTTTCAGTATTACTAACACCACCCATTGCTGTCGAGTTGAGTCCAACTCACAGAGACCCTATAAGATAGAGTAGAATTGCCCCATAGGATTTTCAAGGTTGTAAATCTTTACAGAAGCAGACTGTCACATCTTTCTCCCAAGGAGCAGCTGGCGGGTTCGGACTGTAGACCTTTTGGTTAGCAGCCAAGCACTTTAACCACTGTGCCACAAGGGCTCCTTGAATGTTACTATACTCCAATTTTTTTTTTAATTTGAATTGTATTCTAAAACCAATCCCTTTTAAACCAAATGTGGACATTATATATATTCCCTCTGAGATGGAATTATTTAGCTGATCTAAATAATTACTTCAGTAAGGTAGAAGTCTGGAACACCTTTTCACTATGTATTATCCTTTTCCCCAGCTCTCATAGGTTCTTACTTAATGATTCATTTGCATATTGTTTAATGTTGGTTCTTCAGTACGAGCTTATCTCAATATTGGCTATGTGACTGAATTAAACTGGTACATAGTAAATTATCAGCTACAGGGAAATATATTCCTTTCACATCCATAGATAAATATACATCATAGATAAAAATATATATGCTTCTGTGAATTCACTGTCAAAAGAAAATAAAAGAGATTAACTGGGCATGAAGTCCTTTTGAACATACGAGCCAGTCATGCACTCTGTATACGTACAGTAAGGTAGGTATAACCTATAAATGAAAATCTTGAGACCATGTCCTCCTGATGGCAGACCTGGAGCATCTAAAGTATTCACCTTGCATAGCACATTAATAGAGCATTGAATACTTAACCAATTCATATCTATGTTCAAACATATATTTACTGGACATCTATGAAGTGCAAGGTACAAGTAATAAGACTCTCTGTGGTCAAGGATTGTTAACAGGAAATTACCATACGATAACTCTGCTCCACATGGTTTTCAATGGCTGATTTCTTAGAACTAAACAGTCAGGTCTTTCTTCTGAGTCACCTCTGTGGACTTGAACCTCAACCTTTTGCTTAGGAACTAAGCACCTCAACTGTTTGCACCACCCAGGGGCTCCCTGGATTCTGTGTAGGAGATAATAACTCAGCTGAATATAAATTAGTCAGAAGTAGAATTTGGAGTGAATGCTCAAACAATGAGAGCAGTAAATATGCAGGTCAGAGGCGAAAGACACTGTAGGAACACTATAACATGTCCCTTATAGTATAGCAGCAACACTGTCTTACAGGACTTACGTGGTCGCTACGAGTCGGAATCGACTCTACGAGGGTTTTGCAGGTCGTTGAATCAACTTGTATGCATTTTTTCCAACATATGTTAAACTAAAAATTGCATATTATCACTGTATAGTACAGCTTCTACAAAACCTTAATCTGCCTCCAAAAAGAAAAAAAAAAAAAAAGATGCCAATTTAAATCTGTACAAGTGTCTAAACTGATGGGAATTGAATGATTCAAGTTTAAAATGATTCTGTTTACAATGAATGATCAAAAATGACCGCCTAACCAATTCACCCTGAAGAATATTAACTGGATACTCTGTGGTAAAATACTGTTTGGAGATATTTAGAAAATTATAAATCCTAGAATTCTTCAAACTATGCTTTATTCTAGGAAAATGAACTTGAACATTTTGAAAATAAATCTATAAGAGTTTTATCTGCCTCATTAATTTATACCTGTAAAGCTTTTTAAAAGCTGCTTCTTCTCTCTTTTAAAAAATATTTTAAATTAATAAATCCCAAATAAGGCTCACATCAAAACTCTAAAATATGAAATAATAATGCTCAGGTATCTAATTATCTTTCTAAATACAGTCTCATTTGACAGCACTGGGAGAGTTGCAAACAATTCGGAACTCTATTATAAATGCAGAGTTCCTGGCTGGCCCAAAGGGTCAACACACTCAGCTGCTAACCGAAAGTTTGGAGGTGCAAGTTCACTCACGGGCACCTGGGAAGAAAGGCCTGGTGACCTACTTCCCCCAAATCAGCCGTCGTAAACACAACGGAGCAGAGTTCCACTCTGACACACACGGGGTCTTCATGAGTCAGAGTCCACTCGGAGCCAACTAGCTTTATTTTCAGTGAATCTAAGAAAAACAACCCAAAAACAAAACCAAAGAAAATCTAGGGGGCTTTGTCATCCTGGTACTTTTATTTTTATTTTGGGGAAAACTTTGATCTGCCACTGCCAAAGGACATCAGGTTTAACTCGAAAATGCAAAAAATAAATCCAAAAGTTTAGGCAAACACGTTCTTCGATAAAGAACCACTGGCCCTGGTTTATAATTTATGGCTCACAAGCATCAATATGTCAGGCTTCATATCATGAACAATGTACCCAGATTCTCTGGATTACGTGGCAAAGCGAGACCTATCTTGCGGACTGGCCAGTTTAAAAAGAGACAAAGGGAATTCCATTGCCAATATAATCATTAAAATAATACCGTATTTCATCAATTCTAAGACACAATTTTTCACATTTTAGCACTGCTTGGTTTGGGAGGCATACTAAAATCGATGATCTAAAAGTACAATTTTGTTTATTACTAAAATAATACTTATTATTCCTATTAAAACTTAAAACCGATGGCTTCAGATTTACTGAAAAATGCTAACGGTAATAAGTAGTAGTTAATAGCTATTGATTGCTCTTCATGTGCTAGACCTGTTTGATTATATCAAAAAACGAACCCATTGCCAAGTGGGTTCTGACTCATAGCAACCCTATAGGATAGAGTAGAACTGCCACATAGGGTTTCCAAGGAGCAGCTGGTGGATCCAAACTGCCAACCTTTTGGTTAGCAAGTGTAGCTCTTAACCACCGCACCACCAGGACTCCTTTATATATTTGGTTATATTATTTGAATTAAATACTTTAATACTCAAAAACTTCAGTGAATTGAGAAGTTAATAAAAGTATGGCTGAACTGGCAACAAATCCATGTGATTACTTCTGCTGGAATTCAGATCCCATTTTCTGTTTGAAAATCTTTTAAAATTTAATTAGGAAAATATTTGTACCCTATACTATTCTGTCTTAAATTTTTTTCCAAAACATCAGAGGAATATCAGTCTATTTGTGTTCTTTATTTTTTGTTCTATTGCCCATTACAATACCATACAATGACTATATATGACCATGTCTTCTTACGGTAAGCTACTTCGTTAACACTTACATCTGAAGTAAATGCTCATATCAATCTTTTTTTAGTCTTTTTTAACTCAGTTGAAACATTCTGCTTCATTTTTTAAAATACTTGCTACCAGTCATGACCATATTCCTTACTTCTAGAAATATTTTCCAATGTTGCTAATGTTTTACATTATGGGGCATAAACAGAACCCTTGCTAAAAATCAAAATTTATCATATTAATCATTTATACTTACCCAATCTGTAAGTACTACATTATATTATAAGCAAATACGTTCTATGCTTATATCTTTGAATGTTTTAAGACACCAAAGAAAGATAGAATAAGGAATGAGAAATAATTACTAAAAAATGGCCCCTAGACAATTTTAGAGTTATCTAACATTAAACATAACTAGACAACTGTTCCATGTTTTTATTTAAATATTATGAAAAAAATAAAAGTAAAACACCTTTCTTAATCAAGAAAATTGATATTATTCCTTAACACAAAATATTTCACAATATAGCCTTAACATAACCAGAACTTATGGCAATGGACTTTGTATATCTTGAGTAGTAAGAATATATTTGATGAATGAATAGATGGATAAATAGATGAATGACAAACATGAACATATTCATCTATGTTTCTTATTTTTAAAAACTGCTCTAGCTAATATTTTTCCCTTGAAAGCTATTCATAGTTACTTGTTGAGCTGTATTTTTACAACAGTGAAAATCAGAATGGCTCTAACTTTAATTGTATTCATTAATTTTTTTTTTTCAGTAAACATTACTTTGTTCTACCTATCTACAGGAAGTCCTTTAAATGCAATAGAGTGTAAAATATGACATATTAAGAAGTTATGCTACAAGAAGGACTGTTAAAAAGTCATTTTTCTTTTTTCGGACCTCCTGACCACCTCTACATAGTCTAGATGTATTTATTCACTGAAGCAATCACTTATTGCTCAAATGTGCTCCCATTTCCGCTATATTAGGCACTGAGAATATGAAGACGAACAAAATGTGTTTCTTCCCCTCATAATAGGTAGGCATTTAATACATATTTGTTGAATAAGTGAATTAATTAATAAATGGATATGAAAATTTAGAAAACACTACACATTCAATCATTTGTATTTATAAATAAACCAAAATGAAAAAGCAGTGACTGTATTTTTTTTAACAGTTCTTAACACTGTACTCTATTCAGGAAACCACATATCTTAAAATTTTTGTCAGTCTCACAGGCAATGCTGGCTAAATCTGATTAATTTCAGAAGAGAATATTTAGTGCCATCTTTTTTTTTTTTTTTTTACAATATTAGAACTTTCTTACTTTCTTAGGGGGTGAAAATTACTTCAAAGTTGCCAGGACTTTGAATAGAATCATCACCCACGAGAAAATTAGGAAGCTGACGGCTTTTAAAGAACTGTATCTGTCCTTATGACACATCTATTTCGTGGTTCCGGTACAGTCACCTCATAGATCAGCAGCTGCTACCACTTACTCAGAGGGCAAGATCCTCATTTGACATGACATTTGCCTTAGCCCTTGTGGACAAAACTCACTTGATTAGGTCTATACCGACCATGGCCCTATTTAGAGATTTGCAAGGGAGTGTTTATGAAACAGAAAGCTTAATAAATAATAACAAATGAAAGAGTTTTCCTGAGCAGAGATTTTTGTTATATATTTATTAAAATACAATAATTAAAAATTTCTTATTACAGCTACCATATTTAAAACCACTTTCAAAACCATCTGTTTTAATTGGTATAATAAAGTTGAAAGTTGGGAGAGTGGGAGTGTTACTTAAGTGAGCTTGCTGGTTTTCTTGTTTGATTTTTAGAATTACAAATAAACCTGAAGATATAATGATAAATTGAGCTCATACTTTTCAGCTAACTTACCCTCTCCCCTTTATTTGCTATCCCAAAGAGTGAGTTTTGCTGAGATACTTTCCAACTTACATCCCTTTTATAATCTGTTACTTATAAAGTCTTTGAAATCCTTATCCTTCCAATCTCTGTATGCATTATATAGCCTTCTCTAGACATATAACATCTCTTGTCTATTGAAATATTGTCCTTTTTCCCCTGGTCTTATACACCTTCTAACTCACCCTACCCTCAGAATAGCCTTTCTAAACCCTCCCGCCTATAGCATAAATTTTCCAGTCTTGGAATGTTTTTCAAGACACAGTTCCTTCACATATCTGGCCTCTTTTTTTGATCATGCGTTGAACTTACAGAATTGTCCTGGGTACCTTAAATGCCTCACCTGTGGGTTCATGGAGCATCTTGTGCTTTGTCTGTTGCAGCATTTATCTCCCTCCCCTACTATATAGTGACTCCCTTGGATTAGGGCATTATTTACCTTTTAATTCTTAGGAAAGGAACCCTGGTGGTGCAGTGGTTAAGCACTAGGCTGCTAACCAAAAGGTCAGCAGTTGGAACCCACCAGCCACTCTGAAAGATATGGTAGTCTGCTTCTGTGAAGATTTACAGCCTTGGAAGCCCTATACGACAGTTCTACTCTGTTCTATACGGTGGCTATGAGTTGGAATCAACTTGATGGCAACAGGTTTGGCTTTAATCCTTGGAAACTAGCAGTGTACAGGAGTCGCAAATCTAACTATGACATCCATATGTGTATATTAAATGGGTAGGTCTATTTTCAGAAAAAGAAGGGTATTATTATTTTTTTAACTTTTTAGAAGAACATTGCATATATTTGAGGTTGGCTAAGGAAGACAATGGAAACCCTGGTGGCATAGTGGTTTAGAGCTATGGCGGCTACCAAAAGGTTGGCAGTTTGTAACCACCAGGGGCTCCTGGGAAACTCTATGGAGCAGTTCTACTCTGTGCTATAGGGTCCACTATGAGTGGAATTGGCTCTACAGCAACGGGTTTGGTTTTCGGTAAGGAAGATAACAATGACTAATCCCGGCCCAGACACATGAGCTTGGAATAGGGTGCCATGGATAAAGTGGAGTGATTTATGATAAGACACTCTACTGTAAGGTCTGAGCGACTAAAATGATACCTAATAAAGGTACTAGCATTTCCCCATTACAACGTGGAACATGACTTTAAGGCCTCATGGACTTCACAGTTTGTAACTTTGGAAACACTGGCAAAAAAAAAAAAACTCTCTTGACCCAGATTTAATATTATTTGTGAATGCTGGCCAAATTAGCAGCCATGAGATGCCATTCTCAAGTGGCTTCAAGAGCAGGCAACATTCTGTGGAAGATTACAGAATAACATGCCCTGCCCTTGTGACACATCTCTGGGGTCGCTCCAAATAAACAGGTGAGATTTTTAGGGGTGCTGTATATCCTGCATTAGACTTATCAGGGCAAGAGCCAGGGGTTCATCACTGTCAACAGAAACACATTACTACTCCCAGTCCAGTAAAAGTCTGGTTTAGCATATTGCCGACATTCAACAAATGTTTGTTGAATAAGTAAGTCATTTTCATTCACATGATGAAAGGTAGCATGTAACGAACGAATAATTATATGTATAAACTAACCTGTACTATATGGTCACATAATAATCCATTTTAAATTCTAGGTAAAGACACCAGGCAGGTCTAGTTTAATATTATGAACGCGGGAACTAATGTTATATGTCTGAGATAAAGAAATAATTAAATGCCCTAACAGAAAAAAAAAAAAAAATTTGTTAATAGAAAATCAGTAAATGCTTGCTCTTCCAAGTTTACGGCTCTCAAAACAGCATATTTTCATAGAAAACACAGGCTGGCAGTTGTGTACAACAAAAGATTGAGGACCTAGGAGAGGTGGCTTGTCAATAGGGATAAGATTCTCCAGAAAGCAAGGTGAGGCATCTGGTTTAGGCGATAGCAAGAAAGAAGCCTGATCCTGAACATAAGGGTTGCTGAATCTAAGATTCCTAACATATTTATTTCCACGGAGATGAATTAGTCACCAAGTAGCTTTGGTTGATCTAAAAGGACAATTGTCTGGGAAGGAAATATGTACTTACACATTGGAAGAATCGGGGCGGCTTCACAGAGGAGGCATTTATTTCATCTAGTTCTTTAATAGGCCCATTATCACCAATTTGCAGATAGAAATTCAAAAGAACAAGGGATGTTACCAATATTAAGTCATCAATCACAAAATTAATCCGAAGAAAATGTTTTCACTGTAAGCAGTCTGCTGAACTTTTACTGAGGCTATATTAGGGGGAAAAAAAAAAAAAAAGACCTAACTCCAACGCTTGCTGTTGTTGATAGGTGCCATCGTGTTGGTTCCGACTCACAGAGACCCTATTCACAACAGAACGAAACACTGTCTGGTCCCGCACCACCCTCACAATTGTTGCTGTGCTTGAGCCCACTGTTGCAGCCCCTGTGTCAATCCACCTCATTGAGGGTCTTTCTCTTTTTTGCTGACCCTGTCTACTTTACTAAGCATGATGTCTTTCTCCAGGGACTGATACCTCCTGACAACATGTGCAAAGTTTGTAAGATGCAGTCTCGCCATCCTTGCTTCCAAGGTTGTACTGGTTGTACTTCTTCCAAGACAGATCTCTTTGTTCTTTTGGCAGTTCATGGTATATTCAATATACCATGCTTAGTTAAGGACAATATTAGAACACAAATATCATGATTCTAATTTTGAAGGTTTTTTCCCCAGTATATCAAGACAAATGGAGAAACCCTTCATTTTCTTTAACATTACATTTATATGGAAACCCTGGTGGCATGGTGGTTCACTGCTACAGCTGCTAACCAAAGGGTTGGCAGTTCAAATCCACCAGGTGCTCCTTGGAAACTCTATAGAGCAGTTCTACTCAGGCATATAGGGTCGCCATGCGTCGGAATCGATTCGACAGCACTGGGCTTTTTCGTTTTACATTTATATATACACATGTATCACTGTATGTATACACATATCACTGTATATACAGTGATTTTTCTTTCTTGAGGTATGAAGTATAGATGGGGATGGATAACAAGGAAATCTCTTCAAATACAGTACATGCAATAATAGCAAAGAGCATTCAGAAATGAATGCATAAAAGTGCTTTTATATGAAACATTATTCTTTTTGAAGTTTTCACTCATGTAAAAGCACCTTTTGTGAAACTAGGTTTTCATCATCCCCTACAAGCAAACCATAATGCCACGGAAATGATTAAAATCATTAAAAGGTTCCTTACAGCAAAGCACTGAATGTATTCAGCCATTCTTTCTATACTGATTTTACCAAGCTTGAGTTTTCATGTAACATATTTTAAAATTAGTATTACAGTGGCACCCACTAGTGCTGAACAAGCCAAGAGTTTTACATACAAAGCCACTGCAAACTCTACTCTTACCTGTTCAAAACAACTTGCTTTAAAATAAAACTATTCATAAAAATGCCCACCTTCATATAGAAGTGAGCTATGTAAAAACAACTCAAAGTGAAACTGGGTCACCACTAATATATTATACAAAATGAAATACAGAGAGCTGCATACAGATGTCATGGAAAAAAAGTAGTAAGTTTTATACTTTATGTTATGGTGGACAAAAGGGCCATGGACAAATATGAAGACGTAGATTATCTTTATACTATGATTCCCAATTTACCAAATCTGGGTACTGTTTTTGACAAGTATCTGGTCCAAAAGAATTAGAGGCTTTTGATTAGAAGCTTTTCTCCACTTCTACTCTCTGCTCCCACTCCGAAGAATCTAAGGAATACAAATATTTTGGTTGTGTGCACTTCAGAACAATTCAAAGGTAGGAAGAATTAACTGAGAAATATGTCACTCAGCCCTAAGGTTACACACACATACACAAATTATATCATTATGGTTCTGATTAAAATTAATATATGATTATTATAAAAATTACAAATAAATTAGACATATATAGAGATAAAATTTATCTTCATAGTGATAAAGATTGAAAATCATCAATTTTATCTCTCAAACTGAAGTGCAAATTATTCTGGAATCTTTCCTTACCTAATGCCTTTGCACGCTCTATTCCCTTGGCTGAGGCTCCCTTCCCTCTCTTCCTCACCTGCTGATCTTACACATTTATCCTTACGGACTGTACTCAAAGTTTTCCCCTTCTTCCCATTAGAGTTTCATGATCCTTGGGCAGTCCCTTTAAATATTTTTGACATACTTCCAGTAATAAAAGAAACTATATTTCTGTACTAATTATAATATTAATAATATTCAAAATAATATTGCTAGGAACAGTACAAACCGTACTTATAATGAAACTAATCTTAGCAGTTAAGCAAGTTACCTAAACTCAAACTGTTTGTAATTATTTATTTATGTATTTTTCTTCCTCATCAAACTGTGAACTCCTGAAAGTCAGAGAGAGTGTACTTAATCTTTTTAATCCCTAGTAGGTTTTCAATAGATGTCTGTTGAACAGAGAATTTTCTCCAAATGAAAAATGGTAACCTATGCAGTGTAGGGGAAAAAAAAAAAAAACTCGTCTGAGAGTATTTCTTGATTTTTTGAACTTTAAATATGTAATTTTTAAAAATTCTCCATGTAAGTAAGCAATCACTATTTGTCTTCTCTTGTTAAGACTATAGAGTATATAATTAAATGATATATAAGTCCGATAATTTTTCCAATCACTATAAAGGCTTATAAAGCTTCCTCAGTATATCAGGTTTCTAAGTATGCATGTGATCCTTAGTATTTCTTCATTAATTAAAATATGCACTCAATTTAAAAATTAATATTTTATTTGTTGTAATGACAAAATGTAAAAGGATTTCTTTAATGGACATTTTTGTCTCTTCCTTCTAACCTGTTCAATAATAATGATTGAAAATTTTACAAAACAATATAGGTAGTACAGTTTGAGCAATCATCATATATTAATCAATTAATATATAATAATTAACTTTCAAAAGAACTTTGAGATAGGCACTATCATCATCCCCATTTTACAAATGAGGAAACTAAGGCACCAAAAGTTTGTAAACAATTTGCCCAAAGACACACAGCTAGTAAGTGTGGAAGCCAAGATGAGAATACAAGCTGTCTAGCTCCAGAGTTCATGTTCCTATCATCTCTCTCTACAGCTTCTCACATTCATGCTGCTTCCTTTGAACATGGAGATACAGTATCTTTGTCTCACTAAATAAACCCCATACCCTCCAAGTATTCTTCCTGTTTTAAAACACATAATCAACAATAAACAACTGAACTTCATCCTTAAGCGTGCAGCAGGCATTCGATAAATCATGGCTGAATGTTGAGTACATAAAAGACCACAAAACTGTATTCTTCTATACCTTTTATGAATTTCTAGCTTGTATCTTATAACAGGTTTTCCCCTTTAAGTATTTCTCTTCCCCTCCCAATCCACTGCCAAGAGAGATATTTTTCTAAAATGCAAATCTGTTTCTCAGCTTCAAGGTCTTCAATGACTGTCCATTGCCTTTGGGGTGTATTCTGAATCCTTATCAGGGATTTCAAAACAAACAAGAAAGGTCCTATACAATCAAATGAAGACCAGGTCTCAGACAAATTTTCACTCACAACTTTGTGCCTGGGGCCTTTTCCTTGTAATGTCCTTAGCTGTGCACTCTTCCTACATGTTTCTACTCAATTGTTCCTCCATCAATCATTGCACAAATCATTCAGTAACACATTTCAAATTGCTTTGTAATTATCTGTGTCTGTCTTTCCCCACCAGAGCTCCCGTACTCTCAATCTACTCACTCAAAAGGGGAGGAGTGTGCACACATCCACCAATATTAATCTCACTCTAGTTCTCTCCATCTCTCCACTCCAGTGCCTAACATTTCCAAGAGAAGGATAATTTCTCTCCCTTTACAATGACCTTTCAAGTGCCATTACTTGAGGGTCTTTGACCTTGGCTTCCCTGGCCTTGAATAGTCCTGGAATGTAAGGTCGCAGGACCGTAAGATAATTCTGCGTTCCACACATCTAACTATGGAACACAACACATTTTTACATAGTTGACTTCCTCTATATATTTTATACCAAAATAGAGAAGTCTCTGAATAAAGAAGAATATCTATATTTAAATTTTTAGGGTCTGTTGCTGTTGTTGTTGGGTGCCATCAAGTCTACTCCAACTCATAGCGACTGCATGTGACAGAATAGAACTGCCTCATACAGTTTTCTTGGCTGTAATCTTTATGGAGCAGATTGCCAGGTCTTTTTCCCACAGAGTCGCTAGGTGGGTTCAAACTGCCAACATTTTGGTTAGCAGCTGAATTCATAACTGATGCACCACTAGGGCAGTTTTTTAATGCCAAGGACCTCTGAACTTGTACGTCATCTCCTGACCAAAAAAAAAAAAAAAAGTCATGCATAATGTCCACATGGTTTGGCTGCCAGGAATAATGTATTGAGAAAACAGTGTAAATGTCTATGGTTGCTAAACAATTACTTCCTTTCAACAATGGCTTGATAGTTTTTTTTAATTTTTTCAATTTGTATGCCCCCTACTTGGTTTTCATCAAGTTCACATCAGGGGAAGCCTTGAATAATCAGATGGAAACAGTTTCAGCATAGTAAAAGCTCAATAATCGGTGGGTGGCGGGCCCAAATCCATAACAACCAATGAAAAGCTGACTCAAATCAAGGTAAATCGACTACAGAAAATTTAAAAGCAAAAAAGGGAGAAAACAGGAAACAATTAGAGATAATCACTGATAATTACAGAGAAATAAATTCACGTTAAAAACTGTCTTAGATTTGATCATCGTCTAAAATATTCACATCTAGCGGCTTTTGTTTTAAATTTGTGAAGAACATTCTAGTAGCACATCCTGCCAGTTAAAATATCTAATATCAAATATCAGTTAATATAGTAGCATTTTTTTTTCTACATACCAGCTTTAATATTTTTTAAGAACAATAGGTTTTGGCCTGATATCAAGATTTTTTGAGGGGTGAGGAGTGGGAAAGGTAGACAAGCCTGTTTTTAATATGCACGCTAAAAGTTATCTGGAAAAAATAGGCCCCATGATTTATACTTTTAGCTAAAAAAGTTTGATACAGCAGCATGACCCACCTTGAGAGGAGGCAGTGCTTCAGATGACCCAAGTGTCTATAATTACTACCTGTTTCTCCTCCCTTCCTGCTAGCATCTCTGGGCTTTGAAACAAATCCTTGCCCATCTCCCTCTGAAGCCTAAAGGTTTGTACAATTAAGCAGCAGGGCTAAAGAGATAAAACTGCGGGCTAACAATTGGGGCTGGCGCCCCCATGTCTGACTGGGTGTTCAGGAGGGAAAACTTGCATTGCACTCTGGGCAGTGAAACATACAATGCCTGGAATGTATAACCAGGTCAGGGAAGCTCCTCAGGGACCTTCATCCACAGTGCAAAGAGAGGGGGCATTCGGAGAAGTTTTCCATCCTGTTCGGACAGCTTTTGAGCCAGGGAGGACTACTGCTCATGATGCAACTTTTCCTGTTGTACACCGTCTGTTGCCTGAGTATTAAAACAATTTTCACTATTGCCAACACCATGTACATGTCTCATGTGTGTGACTTGATTGAGATAAATGGATATAACACCCACGGAGTGATTGGTACGTCCAACCGGTACTCTGTTGGGTACATGGGATCTGGAGACAGCCTTTAAGGCAATCTGCATGTGCAGCACACACACATATTCTTAATCACAAAGATATAAGGATTTGGTTTCTTTGCTGGTCGATGGGTGGATCCTGGTCATACTGGGATAGTGTCTGTGTGTGTGGCTGAAACCAGCTTATACCAAACGGGCAATTTCATGTTTTGTAAACAACATTTACACAAGTTTTCTACTCTACTTCACTCCACTTATTTTGTTTTACAATAAGAATAATGTATTTTCCCAGGAAATTATTTAAGGATAATGTTGACTGCAGGAAGACATACCTTATTACCTGTCATAGTAATCTAAGGTAAGAACACAAACCCAGCAAAAACAATGCCTGATAAGTTCTTTATAATATAAAAAAAAAATCAAAACCAAACCCAGTGCTTTATAACATAGGTAGCATTATTACAATATTGTTTCTAATCTTGGGTCTTATTTACCTAGTGCTGCCGCAACAGGAATATAAGTAAATGTCTTGCATTAAAAAACAGAAATTTATTTCCTCATAGTTCACAAGACTAGAAGTTTGAATTCAAGGCAGGGCTCTGTGGGGGTAGAGGAGCCTTCTTGTCTATTTGAACTTTTATTTGGTGCCAGGGATCCTTGCAGGTTTTAAATGCACCTGTTCCCACTGTCTGTCTTCCTCTTCCCCAGGAGTCTATCTCTGAGTCTATTTGGGTCTTTTTGTAACTCAGAAGTGATTAGTTTTAGGATCCACCTTACACTGTTATTATTTCATTAACACAACAAAAGAAACCCCATGTCTACATATTTGCAACTACAGGAGTTAGGGTTTCAATAAATATTTTGGTGGGGCAAAATTTAATCCATAATATCTTGTGTGTACATTTTCCCCCATAGAAATCAAATTTCCAATACCCTGGATATGAAATTAAAGACCTTGGTGAAATAAATATTACATGTATCTATGCACTGGGTTTTTATGTATGTATATGGAAACATTGGTGGCGCAGTGGTTAAGTGCTATGGCTGCTAACCAAAGGGTCGGCAGTTCAAATACACCAGGCGCTCCTTGGAAACTCTATGGGGCAGTTCTACCCTATCCTATAGGGTAACTATGGACGGCACTGGGTTTGGTTTTTTTTTTTGAGGTATGTGTGTGTATATATATATATATATATATATATATATATATAACACACACACACACATATATATATTTTAATGAGTATGTTCATTCCTCATTGATTTTTCTCCTGCATCTGGAGCTTTAAAACAATGATAAAAATGATAACTAGATTTCATCAAGTGAAAACTATGAGCCATCATTTCATATTTGTCTTTCTATAATCCCTGAATTATATAATCCCTAAAAAGCATGGTTAAATGCAAATATTATCCACATTTTTAAAATGAGAAAATTCAGGCATAGGGGAGTTAAATCTCTTATCCAGAGACATTATGCAAAGTAAGATAAATTTCAACTCAGGTCTGAATGCAAAGGTCATGCTCTTCCCAGTAGGCAATGCTGTCACATGTACAAATTAATATATACTCTGAATTCACTGTATATAGGGCATTTTCAGGGAGATATTCACCAAGTTTTTCATATCAACCAAGACTCTTAGCTGTAAGAGACCAGTAAGAGGCCTTAACATGTGAAATGATAATACCCAAATAACCAGCACACTGATGTTGCCTCCACTCTGGCCCTCAATGAATCTACCTCAATAGAACTTGCCTAAGTTGATTTTTCTCATTGGAATTTTAGTCATAACTGTATTCTTACTTGTCTATAATGAGTATTAGCATAAAGAGTCCTGAAAAATTAGCATGTCTTATTGAAAAAATGTCTCCTTTGGTTTCTATTTTAAACTAATGAACAGGATCTTTCAATGTAGAAAAAGAGGCCACTTGGTCTTATACCGCATGGCTTATCAAACAAGACAAATGTATGGGAGATTAATGTTGTACTTAAGTGAAGAGTCTTGAATGGAAAGAATAATTCATGGCTAAAAGGAAATATGGTTAATCTATAAGTAATGCTGCTAGCCTGGGAATAATTTTAAGTTAAGGATCTACAACCAACCCGGGAACAGCATCAAGTTGCTATCAGATGTTTCATTAAAAGCATAGGTAAATTGGAAAAAGCCCTTAGAGACATCTGACTAGCCAAAGCAAGTTTTGGATTTCATGTCTTGAATAATTCTGTCACCTTTGGGTTTACCATGAGATAAATTATACAAAGGTTTAATCAGCTATCCTGGTCCTATTGTGGTTGTCCTAGAGTGATTTTAAGTGTTCTATCCACTGACATAATTTCTGAAGTATTTTTTTTTTTTTAATATCAAGAACAACCACCTTATTTCTGGGAACAGGAAGGTGATTCTTAGGTGGGTTCTCACTGAGGAAATTTTGTGTTATCTAATTAATGAATTTATTAAAAATTAATGAATAACATCTTTCGCAGCATCTTTAGTGCATATAATATGTATACTGCAAGCATGCCATAAATGTTGTTGCTTAGGGTTTAAGATGAAATGTTTGTATATTAAAGCAAAGAAACTCTGATTATACTGAAGTAGGATTTCTTCAAACTTCAGTTATTTTTGTTGTTAGTTGCCATTGAGTCAGTTCGGACCCACAGTGACCCAATGTACAATAGAACAAAACACTGCCTAGTCCTGCACCATCGTCACAATCGTTGCTCTGTTTGAGCCCATTTTTGCAGCCATTGTGTCAATACAACTTGTTGAGGGTCTTCCTCTTTTTTGCTCACCCTCCACTTCAAACTTCAGTAGAAAGTTGAGCTATATGATAGTCCTACATTTTGTTTTTCCTTCTAAGAAAAAGAATAACCTCAATATAACAAGACTATCCTGGAACCTAGTAAATATTAGAGGCTCAAAACTATTTGTTGATCAAATTAATGAGTAACTCCAGGGGGCTTTCAGAGTTTTTACGTGTTCAAATTGATATTTCCAAACTTAGTGAATCCTAGGTAAGTTTAGAATTAAATATATTTCCATTAATTTTTTCTAATGTTTCCTTAATATTTTAGCATAGTTTTCTTATTTTTAAGCCAGTTTAATATATACATATACTGTTCCCCTTGCTTATATTTGTGTAAATCAAACCCAGGATACCTAACCAAAGTGTTATCTTCAGCTGTGCTCCCAAGCACTGAGCCACCAGGGCTCCAGGGTTTATATAAATCAACTTCCCACAAATAAAACAAAAAAAAGCAATATTCTTTCTTATGTTCCACCAATTTCTTTTGGCACAACTTTTACCTGCTGTCTCTAATTGTTATTTTGTTTGTTTTAGCTTCCATTTCTTAATAGATTCATTCAACATATAATTGGTGTCACAGAAACAACCCCTTCTTTCAAATTTCCATTTGGTGCCATTTTATTTTCTAATTTTCAGGAATAATTCTATATCACTTATGACTAAAAACCTGGACTTTTGTTTTAGTCCATATTTCATACTACTGTTTTTTGATCTTCTGAAATCCATTATGTATGAGGGCACAGGTTCCATGTATTCTGATTCTGAGTTTAGGAATCTAGTTTTAAAACGTGAAAATATGGTCACCAAAATTACACAGTAAATGTTTTAATAAGACTATTAATCTCTCCATCCTGATAAATGCTTACTTTTATCCTCTTGCCTTTTTAATAATTTTGGCCTAGATATATGATGATAAAATTCACTAGACCATTGGAATCCCTACTGAATAGACGTAATAATTATCTCTATGATATCTGGGCCTTATTAGATGCTTTTTCTAGCATTCAAAAATGACACTTTAAATTGTATTATTTAGTGCAAAATTAGATAGATGTTTTGTTTGCTGCTTTGTTTTGGTTTGTTCCAAAATTTTGTTACAGTGATTAAAACGATCACCCAAGAAATAATTCATTTCTTTAGGTTAACAGCACCCTGTTTTGAAAGGCAAACCCTCCTGTCTGTGCTAATATACTTTCACTTTGATATGAAGTTGTTCAACTAGATTACACTTCATCCGAATAATTACTTGAAATGGATGGCAGGATGGATATTTTGATGTGACGGGGGTGGGGGGGAGGTGCTGATTGAGCGGGAGAATGGTAGAGATATAGATGTTTGATTATCTTTTATATTTAAATTAGTTTTCATTCACGTGTAACTTAGACTTGGGAAATTTCTAAAGAAAGACACATAATTTAGGGCTTAGAAAATTTCACAAGAATGATCTCTGTCTTGGAATATCCGCCTAGATGGGATAGAGAAAGCTATAAAAATCATGGAAAGAGTGTTTAATCTGGAAATTTCTGGCCTGGATATGTGCCATTCTACAACTAAAGTTTTATGCTCATCCAATGAGTTATATTCCTATCTCAGCTCAAATTTTTTGGAATTGTTTGGAATTCTTTTAGGACTTCAAATTTCATCCCATTTTAGCTGATTCTGAAATTTGATCACTAATGTCTTTTCCAGTTCTGAAACCCTGTGATTCGTTACCTTCTTAGAATGGTTACTCTTTTTCTATCGCACACACACCTATGAGACAATATTTCCAAACATTTATCTCTTAAAAATGCATTAGCCAAGAAGCTTCAAAATGGTAGGTGTGGATTGCTGAAGTACATAATAAAGTATGTTAAAGACCAAGTTAACAAAAGTATTTGTAAAAATTAATAAATTAAAAAGTCAATTAAAAGCTATAAATAATGATTAAATTAATTTAATTCCTTTTTCATTAGTTATTAAATATAGCACACTAAAAATAGTAACATGAAAAGTTACTAAAGTGGATAATACCAATGTAAAGTTTCTGTCAATTCTAAATATTTCTTTTGAAAGAAAGCAAAAATAATTCATTTCTCTGACAAGGAAATTCTAAGTAAATCAAATTACTCCATGGGTATCTTTGAACAGTATTAGTTCCAAAGCTGGAAAGGAAACGTTGTTACATGTAAAGAATGAAGATATGTCTATGAAGATTTCCTGGGCAAAAAGATAAAATATACAACAAAAACAGTCACACAAAAATGCATGCACTTTTTTTTTAGTAAAGCATATCAATTATAATTTTTGGAAAGTAACCAAATAAAATAGGTGACTCTCTTTATAGCATGATTAGTTTTTACTGTCACTGTTCTTCCCAAAATTCTAATAAGCTAATAAGCTTTCCATTTTCTTATCCCTTCTACTCTCATTTTTTCTCCCCTTGTTTCTGACATGTACACATACTCCAGACCCAGGATATTCCAGGTGTGAGGAGTCTTATTTCTTTGTATTCAAACTGCATAATCAAGCAGTGGGCACAGAGTATTTATTCTTTTATTCATCACAAATGAATAAAATGAATGAATAAAGAAGACCAAAGAAGACTTGACATCTTTGAATTATGGTGCCAGCAAAGAATACTGAATATACCATGGACTGCCAAAAGAATGAACAAATCCGTCTTGGAAGAAGTACAGCCAGAACGCTCCTTAGAAGCAAGGATGGTGTGGCTACATCTCACATACTTTGGACATGTTATCAGAGGGATCAGCCCTTGGAGAAGGACATCATGCTTGGTAAAGCAGAGGATCAGCAAAAAAGAGGAAGACCCTCAACTGGATGGACTGACACAGTGGCTGCAACAGTGTGCCCAAGCATAATAATGGTTGTTGAGGATGGCACATGACTGGGCAGTGTTTTGCTTTGTTATACACAGGGTGACTATGAGTTAGAACTAACTTAACAGCATCTAACGACAGCACGGGTGGGTTTAACGACAACATTCATCATAAACATGCCGTATTAGCCCAGATGAAATGAATGCAAGCAGATTCTAACAAAATAGCTACAGATTATATCTGTGGATCTTCTCCACTCCTTTCCTACTTCTTTCTTGACCTGTACTTATTTAAGAAATAGACTGTGGTTCTTCAAAATAACTTATTACAAAGTATTGAAAAGAAAGCTTTATTAACTTTGTATTTAACATCATTGCCAGCAATAACATATCCCTTATCTAAGAGACCCTTAAAAAATTAATCATAATAACCAATGAACACAAAAGAAAATTCTGTATTTAACCATGACTATGTTCACACACAAGTTCTAAGACAGAAACAGGCTCAAGTTTCTCCTTCGATCTTCATACTTCCTAGAATTCCTTGCCAAATTTCTTGTAAGTCATTCTGACATTCAAAAGGAACCAGATGAAAAAGGTTCTGTTTCTATTGCCAAAATCTTTTTTTTTTTCCTTTTAACTGACAGTCTAACAACACCTATCACTTCCTACTCACTTCCTACTCTCTTCATGATTTGGCCTCCAAATCTGTGGATAAATCAAGTGACATAGACAACGATACAAAAAGGAAGAGAGTCAAGCATTCAATCAGAAAGAATTTACAACTAGTCCTCAGATCTGTCCAATGTAATAAAAAAAAAAAACCAGCGCCGTTGAGTCGATTCCAACTCATAGCGACCCTATAGGACAGAGTAGAATTGCCCCATAGAGTTTCCAATGTAATATGAATACTAAAATGTATAAAATTGAGGATTTATTCAGGTGTAGCAGTAACAGTGAGCTATGGCTGCTAACCAAAGGGTCAGCAGTTTGAATCCACGAGACAGTCCTTGGAAACCCTATGGGACAGTTCTACTCTGTCCTATAGGGTCACTATGAGTTGGAATCAACTCAACAGCAACGGGTTTGATTTTTTGGTTTAGCAGTAACCAAAGGCCTTGAATTCAGGATAATTTAGATTCAAATTTCATGTCATTTCTCCCTCACTATGTGACATGACATTGGACAAATTAATAAGATTCCCTCAGCTGTCACCTCTATAATGAAGGGCTATCACTGCCTTCTTTAAAGAGTTATTTTAAGGCCAACGTGTGACATTAATGTAAGCAGACAGTAAAAACTTGTTGCTGTTGAGTAGATTCTGACCCATTGCAACCCTGTAGGACAGAGTAGAACTGCCCCATAGGGTTTCCAAGGCCGTAAATCTTTGCAGAAGCAGGCTGCCACATCTTTCTCCCACAAAATGGCTGATGGGATCAAACCAATAACCTTTTGGTTAGTAGCCAAGTGCTTAACCACTGCACCATCAGGGCTCCCAAAGCCCAACCAAACCCGTTGCTGTCAATTCCTAATAAATGACAGCTATTATTTTAATATTACTGTCAGTATTAAAACTAACAGTTCTGAGAAGGTGGAGGTCACGGTAACTCTCAGAGATGCTGGTACTTGAAGAATTAATAGGAATTGTAAAGGAAAATAAGGAGGGTGAATGACAATTCCTGTCAAACTGTGCATTTAGGAAATTATAATCACCCATTTCTAGCACCACACCAAATTACAAGAAGGCATAGAAAGGTGCTAGGATAGTCTCCAATTTACAGACCACAACCTGAGTAGTGCTAACCAAAGGGTTGGCAGTTCAAATCCGCCAGGCGCTCCTTGGAAACTCTATGGGGTGGTTCTACTCCGTCCTATAGGGTCGCTATGAGTCGGAATCGACTCGATGGCACTGGGTTGGACCTGAGTGTACCCAAAACATATTTTAAAGTATTATTTTTCATTTAACAGCTGTCTTAGTTACCTAGTGCTGAAATACCACAAGTGGATTACTTTAACAAAGAGAAATTTATTTTCTCACAGTCTAGTAGGCTAGAAGTCCAAATTCAGGGCATCAGCTCCAGGGGAAGGCTTTCTCTGTGGGCTCTGGAGGAAAATCCTTTTCATTAATCTTTCCCTGGACTAGGAGCTCCTCTGCACAGGAACCCCAGGTCCAAAAGATGCGGTCTGCTCCTGGCACTGCTTTCTTGGTGGTATGAGGTTCCCCCACTTTCTCCACACTTCCCTTTCCTTTTATTTCTTGCAAGATAAAAGGTGGTGCAGGCCACACCCCACGGAAACTCCCTTTACATTGGATCAGGGATATGACCTTAGTAAGGGTATTACAATCCCACCTTGAACTAATCCTCTTTAACATAAAATTACAACCACAAAATGGAGGACAACCACACAATACTGGGAATCATGGTCTAACCAAGTTGACACATATCTGGGGGGACACAATTCAATCCATGACAACAGCCAAAAAATAAAATTAGAAAATGTGTTATGTCATGGTACTTGGTATGTGTGTGTGGGTATTTGGAGGGTATATAAAAAAAAAACTAGGTGAGTAGGACTCATCCAAAGTGAAACTGTTTTATAAAACACTGATCCTCAAGAGCATTCCTGATAAATGTAGATAATTTTCCTTGCCTGTTAGATCACTAGAAAATGTGAATAGTTCTTTTGAGCTTGTAAGATTATTTTCTTTTCTCATCAACATATCATTCAATGATACTCTTAACCTGTTGTTTAATTACATACACTTTTAATATATTAGCTTAGCAAGAACTTCTCAATTTAGGTAGAAAAAATATTAAAGTTGACAACTGGTGAAATTATTGTCATATTTCTCTCTATTTTCTATTAGTCAAACATGTGAAAAGCAGGTTATGGGTCATCTTCAGAAGACTACCTAAGGTAAGTCTATGAGCCAAAACTCATAGAAACCCTTCTTTCAGTCAAAAATATAACAGCTACCCTAGAAAATAAGGTATGTTCAGTTAGCTACTTTTTGTGCGATTGGGGAAGATCTCTGAACATTTCTAACCCTTAATCCATTTTCTTGTTTGTAAATGAGTATAAATAACTATCCTGACTCTCCCATAAAATGTCAATGGGAATTAAAATAAATAGTGGATGTGTAAATGCTTTCAGAGTTATATACCCAAATCCACTGCCATTGAGTCAATTCCAACTCGTGGTGACGCCATAGGGTTTCCAAGGCTGTAAATCTCTGCAGAAGCAGACTGTCACATCTTTCTCCCATGGAGGTGCTGGTGGTTTGAAACCACCAGCCTTTTGGCTAGGAATCAATCATTTTAGCCACTGTGCCACAGCAATATACAAATATGACTATTAATATTAAACGGATACATAAGCTAGAGCAAGTAATGGCCTTAGGGTAGAAAGTGGTAATAGAATAAGTTTCAAGGATAAGTAAAAAAGAAGTCTTTGATAACAGTAATATAACAAATGCTCAATAAATATTTATTGAATAAGAGAATTAATGTTAGTAAATGAATCAATATAAAACATATTCGAGTGAAAATACTGCAAACATATTTTTTTTTTTTCTGGCATCTTAAAAGGTAATGAGAGTTAAGTTCTTGTATTGAATGTCTTGATATTATTATTTATATAGATACCAGACCCTGTATAACTATTTTTGGAAAGAATACTGAATGATTACATGAGCAAATTCTCAGTATTCAAAATATATTTTAAGGTAGGAAAAAACTTCCAAACCTACTTATCTGTTTCTAGTCACATGAATAATGAACTATTATAAATACTCTATTTTAAATGTATTAAAAACTTTTTGGACAGCAAGTATTGAAACTGGTGACATGTTGTGTACATGACCCTGAATGGTAGATATAGCTTTTTAAAACTGAATAAAATTTATTCTTCTTGTAGAACATTGAAGCATATATTTTTTGATATTGTATAAATTTGTATGTTTCTTTTAACTCTTCTAGAACCAACATATACCAATGATTGACTATCCCCCAGTTCATTTACCCAATGTCAGGTAGTCCTTTGCTGAATGATAATCAAGTACATATCGTGTTTTCATGCAAATAAAAATATAACCAATTCTTCCTAATATTTTCCATATTAATTTTTTCCCAACAAAGTAAAAAAAAAAAGATGCATTCATTAAAATAAGAAAATATTGATATGTTATTTAATAATGATTACACATTTGATACTAACAATAATGAATATAACAATAATTCCTAACTTGTATAAAGTCTTCATAATTTGAAAATTTCTGCATCACACATCATCATTTCATCTCAGGAATTACGCTTAGTATATAATATGAATTTTTTTTTTATATTCATATTCATCTGTGAACTGAGGTTAATCATGCATAGTATTGAAGATCGAGATATATAAACACTAAACACTTTCATTATATTTAAGCCATAGAGAACACACCGTTGATGAAAACTATACATTTATGCAGCCATTAATATAGTAACAATGTTAGGTTTTTTTTTTCAAAATGGTGGGTCACGTGATCAGAAATTCAAAGGTATACAAGTGAAATTAATTTTTTTTTCTTTTTGCTTCATGGGAGTGGTAGAATTCAGGCCTTAAACTATTTCATTACAGATTTTTGCAACGTGCAAGGGTGATCAAAAAACCAGATGAATCAATTTGAAAAGGCTGCACACAGGGATGAAATTAAGTAAGATTGTGAAAGGTTCCCCTTAAATTCCCTCAGTCTCCCCAACTTGTGCCCCTCTACCCCTTTTTATTCTTTGAAAGGACTTAAGTTCCCAACACTTTCTCTTTCAACACCTTCCCCATGCAAAAAAATAAAATAAATAATTCAGATAAACAAAGGTATAATTACATTCTGATAAAATCCACATTGGTGACCACTCTAAATGCATTTACTTTTACATGGGCCCAAGCAACCTTAATCCAAAGAAAATTATGCCTCAATGTAAAATTCTAGTGCAAACTGTAAGTGGGTAGAGAGGGGTGTTCTAGAGCAGATCATACTGACAGCTTTCTACACTCCCATTAAATGGCAGCTCCCAGTAACCCCCAAACATAACTAGTTTCTTTTGTTTAAATGACAAAGGGTTTGAGATGAATTCTGAATATTCATGTTATCATGTTTTCTACAACCTGCAATATTTAGGTCATAGGTTTTAAAAGACAAGAATGCACACCTGATTTAGATGCATTCATCTCTAATACATAGTCTTTCAAATATTGCTTCTGAACTATTATTTTCTTTGCATTCATATCTCTGAGGTTTCATTAATGTGTCTAAACTTTTTTTTTTTAGTTCACCTACATATTTAATGTTCAGTATTATACCTGGTATTTAATCTATATCTTATATCTCAAATCATGTGACAAAAATTTAAGCCAAATTCTACAATTCCTCCTCCTTCAACAACAAAACCTTCTCACCTACCTCCCATATCCCTAGCTCAATCTGCACTTGGCTGCCACATGCATAGGACTTTGAAAGTTTTTTACTATACTATTTTTTTTATCTAGGGGTGCAATTTACATATAGTAGGCTGTGGCTATTTCATGTAAATGGTACAAGTCAGGTGTGTGTAGACCATAATCTGCATCATGGCTATATGTGGTGTCCCTGGGTTCTATCTACACAATCAGCTGAACTAAAAATTTTGATTTGTTCATCATTTCATGCAAATTACTTCCCTCTTTTTTTTTTTTTTCCATCCTATATGCAAGCGATCACTTAGTTCTGTCATGTCTACTTTAAAAGTTGCTTCATATTTGTCCCTTCTCTATTTTACTACCTTCTAACAGACTCCTACAACAGGCTTCTAACTAGCTGGTCTCGTTGCTACCACTTTCCTCCCTACCTAGTCTATCCTTTATATTGCTGCCAGTTTTCTTGCCTTCTCAGATAAAATCAAGAAGATAATGAATCACGGCTGGCTTTTCAGTGAGTTACAGCTATTTACGGTACTGTGGTAATTCGAAGTGACACTGTAGATCTGTGTGTTTATTCTGGGTTGCCATGTTATGATTACAGTGTAAAACTGAGAAATACGGAAAAACATCAAATGTATGTGTCAAGTAAATATCACACTCCTGTTGCCTCAGGCAGATTAGCATGAATTAAACTCCACACTAATAAACTCAAGATGTTGGCAAGCAATGTGGAAATCCCATATATGGATTCTGCTGATTATGGTAAAAAAAATTCAAAATCTTTGAACAATTTTTATGTATAAAAATTCTTTCATTCCATACTTACTGAAAGTTTGAGAAGAGATAACTGAATATTGTAAGGCACTCATTTTCTTTCCAAAATTTATCACTGGGATATTTATTTTGATATGTTATTGTAAAACTTGGAAATAAAAATGCGTATATTCAGCAGTGGCCTAACTTTAAGACAATATTTTAGCAAGCTATTCTAAAAGGAATTGTCAATAGAACAACATATGTTTGAAATCAGCATTTAAATGCTACAAAAATGCGTATCTTTAGAGCTTTATATGCAAACAAATATGAACAAATAGAGACCCGTTCACTATAGCATCCTGCACTTATTATAGATACGTGTTTAAGCATTAGTTTGCTGGCAGATAGAATATTTTTAGACATAAACACAATTTTCAGAAAATAATCTTTAGAAAAATATATTTTTCTTTATTCAAAATAAAAGATGGATAAGAAAGTTCTGGTTTACTAGAATACATATATATATATATTTTTTTTTTTTTTTGAGTGCCGTTTCTATTCTTCTTCCTATAGATTTCCATATGGCCCTGATATTTTAAGAGTTTGGAGATAGAACCAGAAAGTGGGTCCTGACACAAGAAATACCAGGGAGAAATATGTTTATGTTACTGAAAATATAACAAAAGAGAAGTTCAGGATTCTTTTTTTGTTTGTTTGTTTTCCTCTCAAAAGAAGGGAAGGACTGGAAAAAAAAAGAGAAGAATGAAGGAAGGATGACTAAAAAAATCTCAGAGCAAGAATGAATACTTTCGTTTCCATTTGGGAGTTTATTGGAAATGGGAAAGAATTTTCAGGAATAAATACCATTGAGCCTGCTCCTGTGGTGGCCCTATACACAACTGCTTAAAAACTAAATAAATGGTAAGGGGAAATGGTGGTCATAAAAATATAAAAAACGTTCAGTTATAGTTTATTTGGACATGTACAATTATGCTAAACCACCTACTGCCATTGAGTCGGTTCCGACTCATAGTGACCCTGCAGGACAGAGTAGAACTGCCCCATAGAGTTTCCAAGGAGTGCCTGGCGGATTTAAACTGCTAACCCTTGGGTTAGCAGCCGTAGCACTTACCCACTACACCATCAGGGTTTCCACAATTATGCTGGGAGACAAGATTCTATTCCTAAATCTTTTTTTCTTGGTACAGTTTTATATGAGTAATGAAAAAATAAATAAATAAATAATATCAAGGTTACTTCTTTAATGAAGGTAGTGGAAGACGTTTGGGGTCTTAAAGAGAAGCTGGATATGTAGCTAATCATTTTCATCATTAAATAATATTTTATTAAATTTGGTAATGCAGCTCAAGGCAACCAAAACAATACCCTATTGGATTATTAAAATTGATAATAAGCAATTAAGAACAAAATTCTTTAAGTGTAATTCAAAGAACCTACATATTAAAATACTGAAAGCACAGGCCTCGTCTAACATGCATATTTGAACCTGCAAGAATATTATGTAAGCTTCACAATATGGTTCTTAAAGTTCATAAATTAACTAAATTTAAAACATAAATTGTGCTATCTTAATTTTCATCCAGAAAATGGTAAAAATAATGCATACCTAGGGATAACAGATTTGTAACATATGAGTATTACCAACAGTAATATTTTAAAACAGTTATACAGGAGCTATATAGCTATTAGTTAAGAATACAGGCTCTAAGGCAACATAGATCTTAGTTTAATTGCATATCAGCTCTTCCACCTATTACCTATTTGATCTTTGGTAAATTATTTAACATCTCTGAGCTTGAGTTTACTCATGTGTAAAATGGGGATATTAATGCCCAATGAGATTGTGAAGATTCTCTAATAAAATAAGGAAAGGGTTTAATGTAAAAAAAAAATAGTAAACAGAAATCTCAATAAGTTATAATCACTAGTGAATCACTGTGTACTCTCCTTTAGCTTTGGCAAAAAACAAAACCCTGTAAAAAATTTTAGATTTAATGAAATGTAGTTGTAAACTATTATTTCTTATCTCCTAAAATCAGTGGCATTTACGAACAAACAAGCTACTGACCTACTCAGAAAATAGTATGCGCCCCACAGGTTGCACACATAACAAAGATAATTACTAACATATTAAAAAAATAATTTGTGTCAGGCTGCTAATCTCTCTTTGTTTGTACTTTTACATACTCCTACAGAAAGGATTCTCTGTAGAAAATATCAGTTATGTATTTTCCCTACCTGTACCTGAATTTGCTTTTTATTCTGCTTTCTAGTTTATGACGGCTCAGAAGTAAAGCAGGCAGTTAACTCTGCTTTTGTCTACTAGGCTATTCTTGTGGAAAAATATGTAGAAAATAAATAAATACATAATAAGAAAATATGTCTTCATTAGCTGGCATTTTGATAGAAATTTTCTCTATTTTCTTATCCTACAAGAGTTAAGAAAAGGGCAATGGTTATGATTCTTAGCTAATTAGCCAAATGAAAGCTATCTTTTAGAAGTAACGATTTATGGGGATATAAAACCAAAGTGATCAGTACAATGTAATTCATTTATTTCCTACTTCAGAAAGAAACTTTCTAAGCAAGTAAAAGAAACAGGTGTTAATTTCTTTAGAGGAGTAGATATCAGAAATATATAAATTTAAAGGTAAATAAAGTAATACTAGGTATGAAGATGGATAAACAAAACCTCTTTGGGAAAATACTTTAACAATTGTTAATTTTTTTATCAACATGGTCTTTTTTTCCTTTTCTTATAATCACAACTGAGATTACAAAAACATAAATAGCTTGGAATGTATCCATTGATTTTTCTCTCATTTGACCCTACAAAACAGTTGTGTATCTGATGTAAAAATGTTAAATCAAAGGAAAAATTTTACTTGAACAAAATGAATTTCTAGGAGGCGGAGCCAAGATGGCAGAATAGACAGACGCTTCCGGCAAGCCCTCTTTACAACAAAGACCCGAAAAAACAAGTGAAACGAGTATATTTGTGACAAGGTGGGAGCCCTGAGCATCAAAGGCAAGCTTAGACAATGAACTGAGGGGCAGGAGGAAGAAGGGACCATTCAGAAGCAGAGAGGAGTTGCCGGACCTGAATCACGGGGAGCCCTCAGGCACCATTCCCATGGCAGCAGTTGTGGCAGCGGTAGGCTGGTACTAGCGTTCAGTCGCAGTTTCCTCAGGGAGAAGCAGCCAGCCACAGAGCCTACTCACACCTCTGGAACCAAGCAGCCAGCCACAGAGCCTACTCACACCTCTGGAACCGGAGGAGAATGGCACTCTAGGCAAAAGTACTTGCGTATATTTTATTGCGCCTCCCGCCACAAACCAGCTTCAGCGGATCAATCCCTGGGCCTGAGATAGACCCTGGTGAGCACCTAGAGCCATCCTCCCAGCCTTCAGGAAGGAAAAAATGTGCAATAGGCGGGGGGGGGGGGGGGGAAGTAATTTGCTAGCTCCATTAACCAGGGGAGCTCAGGACAGAGGTGGCTCCTGTCCAAGCATAAACTGTCCGTGGACCTTGAGCAACTTTCTCTTCTGCATGGATCTGTGTGGGCCTATTTTGGGAGAATAGGCCCTTGTTGGCAAACTCCAACCATTCGAGCAGTGAGGTGGAGAGGTGGGTGTTTGACATTTGACATTGCTTTGCCAATTAAACAAGGTCCTCGCCTACACACAACAGGGACCTAAGGACTGGTAGCTCCACTCAGGTCACCCAGCCACCTGCAACAGGTATCCAGAGATAACTGATACTTGCCAGTCCTTACACCAAAAAACTTTGAGTGCCCATGGTCCCTCTGCAGAACCCACCCACCAGCACGCTCTATGGAACAGAGACGAGATGCATTTTCCTCAGAGACACATGGAGGTCGGTTCTCAGTCCCCTGCCTTGTTCAGAGTGTGACCCCCTGCTGCAATCAGATACTGGTATATACACCAATCACCCCTGCCCCTCTAAGACTGTAGGACAGAGCCTGTACCACACACTTGATATCAGCTACCTGGAAACCTGAGCTGAATTCATACAAGAAAACTGAATGGACTCCTAGACTGATATACCTGATAACAGCTCTAGCCAGCTGGGGACAGGACACCAGAGCTCCAAACGCAAAAATATTAAAGCTAGCCCACTCAAGCAACCCACACGGGTATACCAAAACAAAAGAAAGCAAGCAGCTACAACACAGTAAGCAAGCATAAACTAAAACAATAACTTATAGATGCCTTGGAGACAACAGTCAATATCAAGTCACATAAAGAAACAGGCCATGATCACCTCAACAGGCTCTCAAAACAAAGAATCCAGGGATCTTCTAGATGAAAGTGCATTCCTGGAATTACCAGAGGCAGAATACAAAAGTTTAATACACAGAACCCTTCTAGACATCAGGAAGGAAATGAGGCAATATGCAGAACAAGCCAAGGAACACACAGATAAAGCAACTGAAGAAATTAGAAAGATTATTCAGGGATTATTCAGGAACATAATGAAAAGTTTAATAAGCTGGAAAAATCCATAGACAGACAGCAATCAGAAATTCAGAAGATTAACAATAAAATTACAGAATTAGGCAACTCAGTAGAAAGGCAGAGGAGCAGAACTGAGCAAGTAGAAGCTAGAATTTCTGAACTTGAAGATAAATCACTTGGCACTAATATATTTGAAGAAAAATCAGATAAAAGAATTTAAAACAATGAAGAAACCTTAAGAATCATGTGGGACTCTCTCAAGAGAAATAACCTATGAGTGATTGGAGTATCAGAACAGGGAGGGATAACAGAAAATACAGAGAAGATTGTTAAAGATTTGTTGGCAGAAAACTTCCCTGATATTGTGAAAGATGAGAAGATATCTATCCAAGATGCTCATCGAACTCCACATAAGGTAGATCTTAAAAGAAAGTCACCAAGACATATTATAATCAAACTTGCCAAAACCGAAGATAAAGAGAGAATTATAAGAGCAGCGAGGGATAAACAAAAAGTCATCTACAAAGGAGAGTCAATAAGAATAAGCTCAGACTACCCGGCAGAAACCGTGCAGGCAAGGAGGAATTGGGATGACATATTTAAAAACTGAAGGAAAAAAATTGCCTGCCAAGAATCATATATCCAGCAAAACTGTCTCTTAAATATGAAGGTGAAATTAAGACATTTCCAGATAAACACAAGTTTAGGGAATTCGTAAAAAAACAAACCAAAACTACAAGAAATCCTAAAGGGAGTTCTTTGGTTAGAAAATCAATAATATCAGGTATCAACCCAAGACTAGAACACTGGGCAGAGCAACCAGAAGTCAACCCAGACAGAGAAATCCAAAAAAACAAAGCAAGATTTAAAAAAAAGCCCAAAACAGGGTAAAACCGATGTTATTATGTAAAAGAAGACAACATTAAAATAATAAAGAGGGACTAAGAAATGTAATCATACACCTTCCATATGGAGAGGAAGATACGGCAATACAAAGAAATAAAAGTTAGTTTTAAATTTAGAAAAAACAGGGGTAAATAATAAGGTAACCACAAAGGACACAAACTATTCTACTCATCAAAATAAAATACAAGGGAAAAATACAGACTCAGCAGAAACAAAATCAACAACAACAAATATGAGGAAAGGACAATATATAAAGAAAATCTACTGAGCACATAAAAGCAAATGGGAAAAAGAAACTGTCAACACACAAAAAAAGACATCAAAATGATAGCACTAAATTCATACCTCTCCATTATTACCCTGAATGCAATGGACTAAATGCACCAATAAAAGACAGAGAGTGGCAGAATGGATTAAAAAACACAATAAATATATATGCTGCCTAAAAGAGACACACCTTAGACTTAGAGACACAAACAAACTAAAACTAAAAGGATGGAAAAAATATGTCAAGCAAACTACAATCAAAAAAGAGCAGGAGTGGCAATATTAATTTCTGACAAAATAGACTAAAGTTAAATCCATCAGAAAGGATGAGGAAGGACACTATATAGTGATTGAAGGGACAATACACCAAGAAGATATAACCATATTAAATATTTATGCACCCAATGACAGGGCTGCAAGATACATAAAACAAACTCTATTGGCATTGAAAAGTGAGATAGACAGCTCCACAGTAATAGTAGGAGACTTCAACACACCACTTTCGGTGAAGGCAGGACATCCAGAAAGAAGCTCAATAAAGACACGGAAGATATAAATGCCACAATCAACCAACTTGACCTCTCAGGCATATACAGAACACTCCACCCAACAGCAACCAAGTATAGTTTCTTTTCTAGTGCACAGGGAACATTCTCTAGAATAGACCACATATTAGGTCATAAAGCAAGCCTTAGCAGAATCCAAAACATTGAAATATTACAATGCATCTTCTCTGACCATAAGGCCATAAAAGTGGAAATCAATAACAGGAAAAGCAGGGAAAAGAAATCAAACACTTGGAAACTGAACAATACCCTGCTCAAAAAAGACTGGATTATAGAAGACATTAAGGATGGAATAAGGAAATTCAGAGAATCCAATGAGAATGAAAACACTTCCTATCAGAACCTTTGGGACACAGCAAAATTGGTGCTCAGAGGCCAATTTATATCAATAAATGCACACGTCCAAAAAGAAGAAAGGGCCAAAATCAAAGAATTATCCCTACAACTTGAACAAATAGAGAGCAACAAAAGAAACCCACAGGGACCAGAAGAAAAAAATTTAAAAAATTAGAGCTGAACTAAATGAAATAGAAAACAGAAAAACAATTGAAAGAATTAACAAGACCAAAAGCTGATTTTTTTAAAAAATCAACAAAATTGATAATCCACTGGCCAAACTGACAAAAGAAAAACAGGAGAGGAAGCAAATAACCCGAACAAGAAATGAGATGGGCGATATTACGACAGACCCAACTGAAATTAAAGAATCATATCAGTTTACTATGAAAAACTACACTCAAACAAATTTGAAAGCCTAGAAGAAATGGATGAATTCCTAGAAACACACTACCTACCTAAACTAACAAAAACAGAGGTAGAAAAACTAAATAGACCCATAGCAAAAGAAGAGATTGAAAAGGTAATCAAAAAACTTCCAACAAAAGAAAGCCCTGGTCCTGACAGCTTCACCGCAGAGTTCTACCAAACTTTCAGAGAAGAGTTAACACCACTACTACTAAAGGTATTTCAGAGCATAGAAAAGGATGGAATACTACCAAACTCATTCTATGAAGCCACCATATCCCTGATACCAAAACCAGGTAAGACACCACAAGAAAAGAAAATTATATACCTCTATCCCTCATGAATGTAGATGCAAAAATCCTCAACAAAATTCTAGCCAATAGAATTCAACAACATATCAAAAAAATAATTCACCATGACCAAGTGGGATTCATACCAGGTATGCAGGGATGGTACAACATTAGAAAAACAATTAATGTAATCCATCACACAAATAAAACCAAAGACGAGAATCACATGATTTTATCAATTGATGCAGAAAAGGCTTTTGACAAAGTTCAACACTTATTCATGATAAAAACTCTCGGCAAAATAGGAATAGAAGGAAGATTCCTCAACATAATAAAGGGCATTTAGACAAAGCCAACAGTCGGCATCACCCGAAATGGAGAGAGCCTGAGAACACTCCCACTGAGTTCGGGAACCAGACAAGGATGCCCTTTATCACCACTCTTATTCAACATTGTGCTGGAAGTCCTAGCCAGAGCAATTAGGCTAGATAAAGAAATAAAGGGCATCCAGGTTGGCAAGGAAGAAGTAAAAGTATCTCTATTTGCAGATGACACGATCTTATACACAGGAAACCCTAAGGAATCCTCCAGAAAACTACTGAAACTAATAGAAGAGTTCAGCAGAGAATCGGGATACAAGATAAACATGCAAAAATCAGTTGGATTCCTCTACACCAACAAAAAAGAACATCGAAAAGGAAATCACCAAATGAATGCCATTTACAATAGCTCCCAAGAAGATAAAATATTAAGGAATAAATCTTACCAGAGATGTAAAAGACTTATACAAACAAAACTATAGTACATTTCTGCAAGAAACCAAAAGAGACTTAGGTAAGTGGAAGCACATACCTTGCTCGTGGATAGGAAGACTTAACATTATAAAAACGTCTATTCTACCAAAAGGGATCTATACATTTAATGCAATTCCGATCCAAATCCCAACGACATTCTTTAATGAGATGGAGAAACAAATCACCAACTTCATATGGAAGGGAAAGAGGCCCCAGAAAAAAAAGGCATTACTGAAAAAGAAGAACAAAGTGGGAGGCCTTACTTAACCTGATTTTAGAACCTATTATACAGCCACAGTAGTCAAAACAGCCTGGTACTGGTACTACAACAGATACATGGACCAATGGAACAGCATTGAGAATACAAACATAAATCTATCCACATATGAGCAGCTGATATTTGACAAAGGCCCCAAAACAGTTAAATGGGGAAACGACAGTCTTTTTAACAAATGGTGCTGCCATAGCTGGATATACATCTGCAAAAAAAATGAAACAAGACCCATACCTCACTCCATGCACAAAAACTAACTCAAAATGGATCAAAGACCTAAATATAAAATCTAAAACGGTAAAGATCATGTAAGAAAAGATAGGGACAACGTTAGGAGCCCTAATACATGGCATAAACAGTATACAAAACATTATAACAAATGTAGAACAAAAACTAGATAACTGGGAGCTCCTAAAAATCAAACACCTATGCTCATCCAAAGACTTCACCAAAAGAGTTAAGACTACCTACAGACTGGGAAAAAGTTTTTAGCTATGACATTTCTGATCAGCACCTGATCTCTAAAATCTACATGATATTGCAAAAACTCTACTGCAAAAGACAAATAACCCAATTAAAAAATATGAATAGACACTTCACTAAAGAAGACATTCAGGTAGCTAACAGATACATGAGGAAATGTTCATGATCATTAGCCATTAGAGAGATGCAGATCAAAACTACAATGAGATTTCATCTCACTCCAACAAGGCTGGCATTAATTCAAAAAACACAAAATAATAAATGTTGGAGAGGCTGTGGAGAGTTTGGAATACTTATACATTGCTGCTGGGGATGTAAAATAATACAACCACTTTGGAAATCGATTTGGCACTTCCTTGAAAAGCTAGAAATAGGACTACCATACGATCCAGCAATCCCATTCCTTGGAATATATCCTAGAGAAATAAGAGCTTTTACACATACGCACACCCATGTTTATTGCAGCACTGTTTACAATAGCAAAAAGATGGAAGCAACGAAGGTGCCCATCAACGGATGAATGGATAAATAAATTATGGTATATTCACACAATGGAATACTACGCATCCATAAAGAACAGTGAGAAATCTGTGAAACGCTTCATAACATGGAGGAACCTGGAAGGCATTATGCTGAGTGAAATTAGTCAGTTGCAAAAGGACAAACAGTGTATAAGACCACTATTATATGAACTTCAGAAATAGTTTAAACTGTGAAGAAAACATTCTTTTGTGGTTACGCAAAGGGGGAGGGAGGGAGGGAGGCGGGAGAGGGGCATTCACTAATTAGTAGATAAGAACTACTTTAGGTGAAGGGAAAGACAGCACACAATACAGGGGAGGTCAGCACAATTGGACTAAACCAAAAGCCAAGAAGTTTCCTGAGTAAACTGAATGCTTCGAAGGCCAGCGTAGCAGGGGCAGGGGTCTGGGGACCCTGGTTTCAGGGGACATCTAAGTCAATTGGCATAATAAAATCTAAGAGGGAAACATTCTGCATCTCACTTTGAAGAGTGGCGTCTGGGGTCTTAAACGCTAGCAAGCAGCCATCTAAGATGCATCAATTGGTCTCAACCCACCTGGATCAAAGGAGCATGAAGAACACCAAGGACACAAGGTGATTATGAGCCCAAGAGACAGAAAGGGCCATATGAACCAGAGACTACATCATCCTGAGACCAGAAGAGCTGGATGGTGCCTGGCTACAACTGATGACTGCTTCTTGGATCAGGTGGACACTTGAGACTATGTTGGCATCTCCTGCCTGGAGTGGAGATGAGAGGGGGGAGGGTGCTAGAAGCTGTCTAAATGGACACGAAAAGAGACAGTGGAGGGAGAGAGCAGGCTGTCTTATTAGTGGGGGGAGTAATTGGGAGTGTGTAGCAAGGTGCATATGGGTTTTTGTGTTAGAGACTGACTTGATTTGTAAACTTTCATTTTAAAGCATAATAAAATTTTTTTTTTTAAAAAAAGAATTTCTACATTTTCCAAAATTCAGTTTTGTCCTGAAGTTTTAGGAAATAATTCCATGAAAATTAGGTTCTTTTACACTTCTTTTTCATCCAATAATTTCCCACTGACAAGTAGTAGAAAAATAAGTAATGTAAAGACATTAACTAAATGTTAATTCAGGCAAATAATTTAATAATAAAAAAATTTAATAATAAAAAAATAGAGAATATAAATTCTCTGCTTTCAACAACACTGCTGCCAAAGTGATCATTCTAAAATTGAAACTTGACCAAGTCACTTCTTTCTTTAAAACCATGAATGGCTAACCATTTCCTACAGAGTAGGGTCCATGTTCTTTAGCATAATTTGATTCTACCTATTTATGTTCTTATATGATTCCACTGTTCCCATCAAACCCCCAGAACTTTATGGTGCCTTAATGTTGAATGGAAACCCTGGTGGTGTGGTGGTTAGGTGCTATGGCTGCTTGCCAAAAGGTCAGCAATTCAAATCTACCAGGCACTCCTTGGAAACCCTATGGAGCAGTTCTTCTCTGTCCTATAGGGTCACTATGAGTTGGAATCAACTGGACAGCAACATTGTTTTTCTTTTTTGATGTTGAATAGCTTACAGCTGCTTGCACCTACCATAATGTTGGTATGTGCCATTACTTTACATCTGTTAGTCTTTCTTTCTGAGTTATCTCCTCCCTCCACCCACTTCACCTAGCCCCATTCACCTGCAAAATATCCATCCATTTGGATCTAGATACAGTGTAATCACCTTAACGTTTTTCTTATGTTTCCAGACAGAATCAACCTTCCTCCCTCTCTCATAATAACACCATAACAGGTGCGTTTCACTCATTGCCCCTGTTAAACTGTGATGTTAACTATTTCTGTATTTGTCAGTCTCCTCCATTAGAATGCAAACTCTTTGAGCACAAGGAATGTCCGTTGTTCCTTCTCCTCCTTAGAATGTGAGTTACTTGAGGAAACTTTGTTGTGTTCATTGTTGAATTTTCAGGATCTAATAGAAACACCTGACTTAAATAGGCATATGATAAAAAAAAAAAAAGTTTGCTGAATTGAACTGATACTAAAAAGAGGTTTGATTATTATTATTACTTTTATTTCTTCTGGGTGGAAAGAGAACAGCATATTTTAGTGATTGTACATATGTACCCTACCTAGGACATATATGGGTAAACATTTGATGGCTGTATCCCCAAGTCCTCATTATTACTTTATCAGTTTCTGACTGAGGGACATGCTGAGAACAAAGTTAGACCTACTGACTCTGATAGCTCCTTTTGAAAAACTTCTCAACTGTGAAAATTTCCTGAATCACAACTTGATTTAAAAAATGAACAAAACACATACACCTGCTAAGTCCTAGTTCAATTTCTTGTCTAATTACAGAGGAAATGAAAACTAGTTATTACAAGAAAGCAGAGAGTATACTTTTTACTCTGTTTTATTTAGGAAGCACATATTAGCAGACCTTGTATATCTGGCATTACACCAGATCCTGTGGAACTGTAGAGAAATAGTACAAAGAGTAGATAAATCATTTTTTCTTACGTTTACACTCTATTTAAGTTTGTTGTTAGGTGCCATCAAGTCGGTTCCAACCCATAGCGGCCCTATGCACAACAGAATGAAACACTGCCTGGCCCTACGCCATCCTCACAATTGTTGCTATGCTTGAACCCACTGTTGCAGACACTAGATCAATCCACCTCCTTAAGGGTCTTCCTCTTTTTCTCTGACCCTTTACCAAGCATGATGTTCTTCTCCAGGAACTGATTCCCTCCTGATAACATGTCCAAAGTATGTGAGATGTAGTCTCACCATCCTTGCTTCTAAGGACCATGCTGGTTGTACCTCTTCCAAGACAGATCTGTTTGTTCTTTTGGTCATCTATGGTATATTCAATATTCTTCTCCAACACAGTTCAAAGGCATCAATTCTTCTTCAGTCTTCCTTATTTACTGTCCAGCTTTCACATGCATATGACGTGATTGAAAACACCTTAGTCCTCCAGGTGACATCCTTGCTTTTCCACACTTTAAAGAGGTCTTTTGCAGCAGATTTTCCCAAAGCAATAAGTCTTCTGATTTTTTGACTGCTGCTTCCATGGGAGTTGATAGTGGATCCAAGTAAAATGAAATGCTTGATAACCTCAATCTCCTCTTCATATATCATGATGTTGCTTGATGGTCCAGTTGTGAGAATTTTCATTTTCTTCATGTTAAGGTGTAATCCATACTGAGGGCTGTGGTCTTTGATCTTCATCAGTAAGTGCTTCAAATCCTGTTCACTTCCAGCAAGAAAGGTTGTGTCATCTGCATAATGCAGGTTGTTCATGAGTCTTGATATCCCCTTCTGCTTCATATTTTTCAGCTTTTTGGATTATTTGCTCAGCATACAGATGGAATAGGTATGGTGAAAGTATACAACCCTGACTCACACCTTTCCTGACTTTAAACCATGCAGTATCCCCTTGTTCTGTTCAAACGACTGCCTCTTGATCCATATGTAGATTCCTCATGAGCACAATTAAGTGTTCTGGAATTCCCATTCTTCCCAATGTTATCCATAATTTGTTATGATCCACACAGTTGAATGTCTTTACATAGTCAATAAAACACAGGAAAACATCCTTCTGGTATTCTCTGCTTTCAGCCAGGATCCATCTGACATCAGCTATGATATTCCTGGTTCCACATCCTCTTCTAAATCCAGCTTGAACTTCTGGCAGTTCCCTGTTGTTATGCTGCTATAAACACTTTTGAATGATCTTCAGCAAAATTTTGCTTGCATATGATATTAATGATATTGCTTGAAAATTTCTGCATTCAGTTGAATCACCCTTCTTGGGAATAGGTGTAAACACAGAACTCTTCCAGTGAGTTGGTCAGGTAGCTGTCTTCCAAATTTCTTGTCATAGAGGAGTAAGCACTTCCAGTGTTGCAACCACTTGTTGAAACATCTCAGTTGATATTCCGACAATTCCTGGGGCCTTGTTTTTTGTCAATAACTTCAGTGCAGCTTGGACTTCTTCCTTCAATACCATTGGTTCCTTATCATATGTTACCTCCTGAAATGGTTGAATGTTCACCAATTCTTTTTGGTATAGTGACTCTGTATATTCCTTCCACCTTCTTTTGATGCTTCCTGAGTCATTTAACATTTTCCCCATAGAATCCTTCAGTATTGCAACTCGAATTTTGCAGCTTGAAATTTTCTTCGGTTCTTTCATCTTCAGAAATGCTGAGCGTGTTCTTCTCTTTTGGTTTTCTATCTCCAGGTCTCTGCACATGTCATCATAATACTTTGCCTTCTCAAGCCACCCTTTGAAATCTTCTGTTCAGTTCTTTTACTTCATCATTTATTTTTCCTTTTGCTTTAGCTACTTGATATTCAAGACCAAGTTTCAGAGTCTATTCTGACATTCTTTTAGGTCTTTTCTTTCTCTAAGTTTAGGTCCCTTTAAAAAATATTAGTTACTATTCCTAGATTGAAAGCTATAGTTCTCCAAAGCTGGGAGGTAGGGGCAAAGCAATTCCCATTGTGTATCTAAACTTCCCTGAATTTAAAAATAAGTATGAGAGGTGGTAGAGATGCAGAGAGATTACAGCCATTGTGGTACAAATGATCCAAAACAAATTGAGGCTGTTTCCGGGCAGAGGAAATAGGTGGCTAGACTACATAAATTTATTTAGCTACTATGTTCTTCCTTTTCATTTTCATTAACAATCATGCATTAATCACAATCTGGAGGGTTTTTTTTTAATTGTTTGTTTTTGTGTGTGTGTTGTGTTTTGTTTTTAATAAAAGGTGCTATTTCATTTGAGATTAGCTAAAGTGCAAGGGTTGAGGTTGGCATACAGACTAAATATGTTCTATCTTCAAGTTTCGAAGTCTTAAGAAAAATAAGGAATCCTGTTACACCAGAGAATGATGTCAGAGATTGTAGATATAAAGAGGCTTAGCTTAAGGATGGCAGCAAATAGGCAATAAGAATTAGCAAGAAATGGTAATGAAGGCATCTCAAAAGCACTACCAAACAACTACAGTTACAGTTGACACATTGGATTTTCCTTTGCAGAAGAATATAGAGAAACACCATAGGTTTAACACTTTGGTTAAAATTAAAATTTTCTTGGTGACAACTATGTCTTTGTATTTTGCCATAAATATCTCACCTGTGTGGGGTGGTTCTGTGGGAATTGTAAAATTTTACAAGAAACAAAGTAAAACTCAAAGAGCCAAGATATTCACATGAAATTCTAATTTGGATAAAAGCAGATAGCCCAAGCTACAAAATTGAGATGAGTATCAGGGAATGGGATCAAATATTTTCCAATACACTGATTGAAAGCATATACCATAGCAGGGGAATGACTTAGAATCTCAGGGATTTGGAAAAAAATTTTAGTTACTGCATACTTTTTTTTTAATTTAATTAGTTTATAGCAAAGTATTATTCTTTATTCATGCATGAATTTAAAGTACCCATCACATCCAGTATTTCATTTTTAAAATAAAATGTCATTATTTGATAACTTTTTTTTCAAATATATAGAAACATGACATTTCTTTCAAAAAATGTAGAGCTTTTTTTTATGTATTTCTCTTTATAAATACCATATAAAATTTATTATTCTAGAATACAATCTACAATGTTTGAATTATTCCTTTGGTAGGAATTATTTTTCTCTCTTAAAACTAAGGATTCTCTGATTCAAAATGTCCAATACCAGTCCATTTCAGCTCACTAATGCCTAGGATATCAACGTTTATGTGTTCCATTTCATTTTTGACGATTTCCAATTTTCCTAGATTCATACTTCTTTCATTCCAGGTTACGATTATTAATGGCTCTTTGCAGCTGTTTCTTCTCATCTTGAGTCATGACACATCAGCAAATGAAGGTCCCGAAAGCTTTACTCCATCCATGTCATTAAGGTCGAATCTACTTTGAGGAAGCAGCTCTTCCCCAGTCATCTTTTGAGTGCCTTCCAACCTAGGGGGCTCATCTTCCAGCACTATATCAGACAATGTTCTGCTGCTATTCATAAGGTTTTCACTGGCTAATGCTTTTCAGAAGTAGACTACGGGGTCCTTCTTCCTAGTCTGTCTTAGTCTGGAAGCTCAGCTGAAACCTGTACTCCATGGGTGACCCTGCTGGTATCTGAATACCAGTGGCATAGCTTCCAGCATCACAGCAACACACAAGCCCCCACAGTACGACAAACTGACATACTCGTGGGGGTCTGATATTGGCCATTTTGAATCAGACAATCATAGAGTCTACTTACTATGCTGAGAATGACAACTTGAAGAGGAATGGTGTTGCATTCATTGTCAAAAAGAATGTTTCAAGATCTATCCTGAAGTACAACACTGTGAATGATAGGATAATATTCATACGCCTACAAGGAAGACCAGTTAATACAACTATTATTCAAATTTATGCACCAACCACTAGGGCCAAAGATGAAGAAATAGAAGATTTTTATCAGCTGCTACAGTCTGAAATTGATCGAAAATGCAGTCAAGATGCATTGATAATTACTGCCGATTAGAATGCGAAAGTTGGAAACAAACAAGAAGGATCAGTAGTTGGAAAATACGGCCTTGGTGATAGAAACAATGCCAGAGATCGAATGATAGAATTTTGCAAGACCAATGACTTCTTCATTGCAAATACCTCTTTCACCAACATAAACAGCAACTATACACATGGACCTCACCAGATGGAACACGCAGAAATCAAATTGACTACATCTGTGGAAAGAGACGATGGAAAAGCTCAATATCATCAGTCAGAACAAGGCCAGGGGCCGACTGTGGAATAGACCATCAATTGCTCATACGCAAGTTCAAGCTGAAACTGAAGAAAATCAGAGCAAGTCCATGAGAGCCAAAACATGACCTTGAGTATATCCCACCTGAATTTAGAAACCATTACAAGAATTAGATTTGACACATTCAACATTAGTGACCAAAGACCAGATAAGTTGTGGAATGACAGCAAGGACATCATCCATGAAGAAAGCAAGAGGTCACTGAAAAGACAGGAAAGAAAGAAAAGACCAAGATGGATGTCAGAGGAGACTCTGAAACTTGCTCTCGAACGATGAGCAGCTAAAGCAAAAGGAAGAATTGCTGAAGCAAAAGAACTGAACAGAAGATTTCAAAGGGCCTCTCGAGAAGACAAAGTAAAGTATTATAACGACATGTGCAAAGAGCTGGAGATGGAAAACCAAAAGGGAATAAAACGCTAGACGTTTCTCAGGCAGAGAGAACTGAAGAAAAAATTCAAGCCTCAAGTTGCAATAGTGAAGGATTCCATGGGGAAAATATTAAATGACCCAGGAAGCATCAAAAGAAGATGGAAGGAATACACAGAGTCATTATACCAAAAAGAATTAGTCGATATTCAACCATTTCAAGAGGTGGCATATGATCAGGAACCGATGGTACTGAAGGAAGAAGTCCAAGCTGCTCCAAAGGCATTCGCGAAAAACAAAGCTCCAGGAATTGATGGAAAATCAATTGAGATGTTTCAACAAACAGATGCAGCACCAGAGGTGCTCACTCATCTATGCCAAGAAATATGGAAGACAGCTCCCTGGCCAACTGACTGGAAGAGATCCATATTTATGCCTATGCCCAAGAAAGGTGATCCAACTGAACGTGGAAATTATAGAAAAAAATATCATTAATATCACATGCAAGCAAAATTTTGCTGAAGATCATTCAAAAACGGCTGCAGCAGTATAGCGACAGGGAACTGCCAGAAATTCAGGCTGGTTTCAGAAGAGGACGTGGAACCAGGGATATCATTGCTGATGTCAGATGGATCCTGGCTGAAAGCAGAGAATACCAGAAGGATGTTTACCTGTGTTTTATTGATTATGCAAAGGCATTCGACTGTGTGGATCATAACAAACTATGGATAACACTGCGAAGAATGGGAATTCCAGAACACTTAATTGTGCTCATGAGGAACCTTTACATAGATCAAGAGGCAGTTGTTCGGACAGAACAAGGGGATACTGATTGGTTTAAAGTCAGGAAAGGTGTGTGTCAGGGTTGTATTTTTTCACCATACCTATTTAATCTGTGTGCTGAACAAATAATCCGAGAAGCTGGACTATATGAAGAAGAATGGGCCATCAGGATTGGAGGAAGGCTCATTAACAACCTGTGTTATGCAGATGACACAACCTTGCTTGCTGAAAGTGAAGAGGACTTGAAGCACTTACTAATGACGATCAAAGACCACAGCCTTCAGTATGGATTATGCCTCAACATAAAGAAAACAAAAATCCTCACAACTGGACCAATGAGCAACGTCATGATAAATGGAGAAAAGATTGAAGTTGTCAAGGATTTCATTTTACTTGGATCGACAATCAACAGCCATGGAAGCAGTAGTCAAGAAATCAAAAGACGCATTGCACCGGGCAAATCTGCTGCAAAGGACCTCTTCAAAGTGCTGAAGAGTAAAGATTTCACCCTGAAGACTAAGGTGCGCCTGACCCAAGCCATGGTATTTTCAATCACATCATATGCATGTGAAAGCTCGACAATGAATAAGGAAGACCGAAGAAGAGCTGACGCCTTTGAATTGTGGTGTTGACGAAGAATATTGGATATACCATGGACTGCCAAAAGAACAAACAATGTGTCTTGGAAGGAGTGTGGCCAGAATGCTTCTTGGACGCAAGGATGGCAAGACTGCGTCTTACATACTTTGGACATGTTGTCAGGAGGGATCAGTCGCTGGAGAAGGACATCATGCTTGGCAGAGTACAGGGTCAGTCAGTGGAAAAGAGGAAGACCCTCAACAAGGTGGATTGACACAGTGGCTGCAACAATGAGCTCAAGAATAAAACAACGATTGTAAGGATGGTGCAGGACCGGGCAGTGTTTCGTTCTGTTGTGCATAGGGTCGCTGTGCGCCAGAACCGACTCGACGGCACCTAACAACAACAACAATAAAACTAAGGAGAGAAAAGCCAGATATGAACTTCATTGCCGAAAGACTTATATAGTGATTAATTGGATTAAGTAATTAAAACTAAGAATTCTACCATTTTAGTCACATATAGTGCTGAATTTTCCAACCTTTTTACTATAACTATGGTGTCCAGCTGTGCTCCAACTTTACCAGGTCCCAATGGTTACCAGCACAGTGCATGACTGAAACAAAGAGACTGAGGGTTCAAAAAATAATATTTCTCTCAAAAATGTTTCTACTTAAGCTTTTTTTTTCATTTTGTGTGTTTCAATTCTGGAAAACTTTATGAGCTGCTCATATATTTTTTTTTCATTCCTTCTCTTTAAGGAAAAGAACAAAGACAATTCTAGCCATTTTTTTCTCTTTCATACTACATAAAGTAACAATTGAATTGTTACAGTTCCTTCTACTTTCACCATAACAAAAAAACATGATATTAAGTTTACAGAAGAGAAGGTCAATTTTGTTATATTTGTGAGTTATATTGCTCAGCAAAGTACTGAACTGTGACAAAAATGAGAGCTACAGAAGAATAGGGTATTATTTTTAAGAAATGAGCAAATGCCCTTTCTTAAGCTTTTTTGCTTTTTTTCCTTGTTTTACTGGACACAAATATTTCCCTCAGGGAATGATCAAAGGGAGGAAAAAATATATATATATAAATATGAATGCAAATATAAATATTTGTGTATGCTTATTGGTAACTATTGTGATAAACTTATTATTTAGAGAAAGAAACCTAAAGCTTCTGCATATTTGGTTAACTGGTAGTTTGCGAAATATAGCGAATTTAAATGATCATTATACTTCTTAACTCTGAATCTATCTCCAAACTAAATAAAAGTTTATGTATATGCTTATTTATTGAGTTAATGCATATTTAGTACTTACTATATTCTTTTTATATTCCAAATGTTATGCTAGTTTTTGGAGGGTAAAAAAATAAAAGAAATAATTTCTACCTTCATGATACTTGTGATGGTTAAGATTGTGTGTCAACTTGGCTAGGCCATGGTTCTCAGCGTTTATGTGATCACCCCCATGATAGGATCTGCTGTGAGAAGCCAATCAGTTGAAAAGGAGTTTCCTTGGGCATGTGGCCTGAACCTGAACATAAGCGGGGATTCTAGCTTTTGCCTGCTCTGGCTCCAGCAGCTGGCCCCTGTTCATCTGACCTCCAGTTCTGGGGACTTGAGCTTGCAGCTTACCTGGCGATCTCGGGATTCGTTGATCTTCACAGCCTGTGAGCAAGAGCCTTGCTCTCTGACCTACTGATCTTGGGTTCGCCAGCCCCTGCAACTGCCTGAATCAGGAGAAGCCTCTATCCTGAGCCATGGATTTGGAATGATCCAGACTCTACAATCACATTAGCTAGTTCCTTGATATAAATCTCTCTATATATGTATTTATATGTTTTACTGGTTTTGCTTCTATAGAGGACCCAGCCTAATACATTTGGTACCAAGAGTGGCTCTAGAGAAACAAAATTGTAAGCAGTTTTCTAAATGGGTTCTGAAGTCTGGTTAGTCTTAAAGATATTGATGACTCTGCTTTCAGCAGTAGAGGATACTGTTAATCTATGGTGTAAGGTGGTGACATAAACACGCAAAAATCACTTGCAATAGATTAGGTATTGGTGAAAGACAAGGCTCTGGGTGCACACGTATGACATCTCTCTACATTGTGAAGAATGGGAATTCCAGAACACTTAATTGTGTTCATACAGGTGAGCACACCTGTACATAATCCCAGAGGAATTGGTTTGAACAAAATGAAGCGATACTATGTGGTTAAAAATCAGTAAAGCTGTGTGTCAGCATTGTACCTTTTAAGCACACTTATTCAATTTGTATGCTGAGCAAATAATCCAAGAAGCTTGACTGTGTGAAGAAGAACAGGGCATCAGGAATGGAGGAAGACTCATTAACAACCTGTGATATGCAGATGGCAAAAACTTGCTTGCTGAAAATGAAGAGAACTTCAAATACTTACTGATGAAGATCAAAGGCTACAGCCTTCAGTATGGATTATACCTTAACATAAAGAAAACAAAATTCTCACAACTGGACCACTAAGCAACATCATGATAAACAGATAGGAGATCGAGGTTGTCAAAGATTTCATTTTACTTGTATACACGTCCATGGAAACAGCAGTCAATAAATTAAATGGCATATTGCATTGGGCGAATCTGCAGCAAAAGATCTCTTCAAAGTGTTAAAAAGCAAAGGTTCACTTTGAGGACTAAGGTGCACCTGACTCAAGCCATGATATTTTCAGTTACCTTATGTGCATACAAAAGTTGGACAATGAATAAAGAAGACCAAAGAAGAACTGATGCCTTTGAATTACAGTGTTTGCAAAGAGTATTGAATATACCATGGACTGTCAGAAGAATAAACAAGTCTGTCTGGGAGGAAATACAGCCAGAATGTTCCTTAGAGGCAAGAATGGTGAAACTATGTCACAGATACTTTGGATATGTTATTAGGACGGACCAGTCCCTGGAGAAGCACATTATGCTTGGTAAAATAGAGGGTCAGTGAAAAAGTGGAAGACCCTCAAGAAGATGGATTGACAACTATTCTGAAGAGTTAGAAAGATCTCTAGTTTCTTCTTATTTAGTTGTACTAACCTCTGATAACTGTAGTTCTCCACCTTTTGTGAGGAATCTTGAAGAGAGGATACTTTATATAACTACATTTTTCCTCATTAATGCTTAGTACTTCTTTCATATCAGATTGTGAACTATAATTAATATTTTTAAAAAGTCAAAACATACAGTACTTTTATGATTTGTTTTAAACTTTTAAGAACTTCTTATTAAATAGTGCTAAGCATTATTCAGTTAACGCTTATGCTGAATAGCAATAATCATAGCTAGTTTTAAGTGAACAATTAAGTGCCGACTTTTTTTTTTCTGTGATAACCATTTTACATGCACTTTTAATTATCCAACAATCCCGCAAAATATAGATTATTAATGCCTCTCTCAAACTAGGGAAAATAAGGTTCAGAGAGGCTAACTGAGTCAGTATATGCATTCATTCTAACTCCAAAGCCTATACCCCTTGCACCATAGAGCTCCCACCTTCCAAATCCTCCCCCACCAAAAAAAGAATACATGCCTTTCCAACCATAGACTTGTGATAGTGTTTTTACCTGCATACCAAACAGCAAAATATTCCCAAACATCTTCTACCTCAATTATAATTTGAAGGCAGGGAAACATCTTTAGGAACTCAGTTTTCAAAATTTACATTGTTGTTTTTAGGTGCCTTTAGGTTCCGATTCATAGCGATCCTATGTACAAAAGAACAAAACACTGCCCCGTCCTGCACCACCCTAACAATCGCTCTTATGTTTAAATGACCCCATCGCTGCAGGCACTGTGTCAGTCCATCTCTTTGAAGGTCTTCATCTTTTTTGCTGATGTTCTACTTTACCAAGCTTGGTGTCCTTCTCCAGGGACCTGTCCCTCCTCACAACTTGTCCAAAGTACGTAAGACAAAGTCTTGCCATCCTTGCTTCCGAGGAATATGCTGGAAGTACTTCTTCCAAGACAGACTTGTTTGTTCCCCTGGCAGTCCATGGTGTATTCAATATTCTTAGCCAGCACCATAATTTAAAGGCATCAATTCTTCTTTGGTTTTCTTTATTCATTGTCCACCTTTTGCATACATATGAGGTAATTGAAAAGACTACGGCTTGGGTCAGGTGCACCTTAGTCCTTAAAGTGATACCTTTGCTTTTTAATACTTTAAAGGGGTCTTTTGCAGCAAATTTGCCGAATGCAATATATAATTTGATTTTTTAACTGCTGCTTCCAAGTAAAATGAAATCCTTGACAACTTCAATTCTTCCTGTGTTTATCATGATGTTGCTTATTGGTCAAGTTGTGAGTTTTTTTTTTTGTTTGTTTTCTTTATTTTGAGGTGTAATCCATGCTAAAGGCCCTAGTCTTTAATCTTCATCAATAAGTGCTTTGAGTCCTCTTCACTTTCAGCAAGCATAGTTGTATCATTTATATATTGCAGGTTGTTAATAAGCCTTCCTCTAATCCTGATGCCACATTCTTCTTCATACAGTCCAGCTTCTTTGATTATTTGTTCAATATTACAGATTGAATAAGTATAGTGAAAGAATACAACCCTGACACACACCTTTCCTGTTTTTAAACCATGCAGTATCCCCTTTTCTGTTCAAATGACTGCCTCTTGTTCTATGTACAGGTTCCGCATGAGTACAATTAAGTTTTCTAGAATTCTCATTCTTCACAATGTTATCCATAATTTGTTATGATCCACACAGTCTAATACCTTTGCATAACCAATAAAACACAGGTAAACATTTGTTTGGTATTCTCTGCTTTTAGCTGAAACCCATCTAACATCAGAAATGATATTATATCCTTCATTTCATATCTTCTTCTGAATATGCCTTGAATCTGGCAGTTCCCTGCTGATGTACTACCACAATCATTTTTGCTGGAAGCATTTTGGCTAGTGAAAACATTCAGAATAGAAACAGAACATTGTCTGATATAGTGCCAGAAGATGAGCCCCTCAAATTGGTTGGTACTCAAATACCAGTGAGTTAGAGCTTCTTTCTCAAAGTACAGTCGACCTTAATGACATGCATGGTGTAAAGCCTTTGGGACCATCATTTGCTGATGTGACAAGATCCAAAATGTGAGGAAATAACTGCAAACATCCATTAATAATCAGAACATGGAGTGTATGAAGTATGAATCTAGGAAAATTGTAAGTCATCAAAAATGAAATTGAACATATAAAGAGCATTGACATTAGTAAGCTGAAATGGACTGATGTTGGTCATTTTAAGTTGGACAGTCATGTGGTGTACTATGCAGGGATTTACAAATTGAAGGAGAATGGCGTTGCATTCAAAAAGAACATTTCAAGATCTATCCTGAAGTACAATGCTCTCAGTGATAGGATAACATTCATGCATTTACAAGGAAGTCCAGTTAATAAGACTATTCAAATTTACACACTAACCACTAATATCAAAGATGAAAAAATTGAAGATTTTTATCAACTTATGCAGTCTAAAATTGATCAAACATACAAACAAGATGCATTGATAATTCCTGGTAATTGAAGTGCAAAAGTTGGAAACAAAGATGGAGGATCAGTAGTTGGAAAATAAGACTTTGGTGATAGAAACGATGCCAGGCATCACATGGCAGAATTTTGCAAGACTGATTCTTCATTGCAAATTTTTTTTTTCAATAATATAAATGGCAACTATACACATGGACCTCACCAGATGGAATACAGAAATTGACTACATCTATGGAAAGAGAAGATGGAGAAGCTCAGTATCATCAGTCAGAACAAGGTCAAGGGTGACTGTAGAACAGACCATCAACTGCACATATGCAAGCTGAAGTTGAAGCTGAAGAAAATTAGAACGAGTCCACGGAACCAAAGTACAACCTTGACTACATGCCACCTGAATTTAGAAACAATCTCAAGAACTTATTTGACACGTTGAACACTAATTACCAAAGACCAGACAAGTCGTGAGAGGTCATTAAAAAGACAGGAAAGATAGAAAAGGCCAAAATGGATGTCAACATGCTCTTGAACACAGACTAGCTAAAGTGAATGGAAAAAATGATGAAATAAAAGAGCTGAACAGAAGATTTCAAAAGTTGGCTCAAGAAGATAAAGTATTATAACGACATGTGAAAAGACCTGGAGTTAGACAACCACAAGGGAAAAACATACTCGGCATTTCTCAAGCTGAAAGACCTGAAGAAAAAATTCAAGCCTCGAGTTGCAATAGTGAAGGATTCAATGGGGGAAAATATTGAAGGACACAGGTTTCATCAAGAGGAGATAGAAGGAATATACAGATTCACTGTACCAAAAAGAATTGGTCAATGTTCAACCATTTCAGGAGGTAGCATATGATCAAAACCCGATGGTACTGAAGGAAAAAGTCCAAGATGCACTGAAAGCATTGGCGAAAAACGAGGTTCCAAGAATCAATGGAATATCAACTGAGATATTTCAACAAAGCAATGCAGGGCTGGAAGCGCTGATTCATCTACGCCAAGAAATTTCTAAGATAGCTGCCTAGTCAACTGACTGGAAGAGATCCATATTTGTTTCCTTGCCATAGAAAGGTGATCAAATTTAAGTGAACTGTTTTAAAAATGTTCTTTTTTCAAGAAGGTATAAAAATACATATATATTAAAAAGTAGACACATTCTAAGTGCATGCTAATTATAAAAATGTTTTTACTTGAGATTACGTTTTTTTAAAATCAGGTTAGTTTTATTTTAAAAAGTTGGAACTGTGCTATGTCATGAATATTTTGTTGTAATTTTACTTTAAAATATGCATTGTTTTTAAATGGTTCATATAAAATTTAATTTTGCTATTGGTTTGGAGTGCATCTATTTGATTTATCAAAATGTTCTGGTGAGTTTTTTTCTACTTATTTTTAAGAAAGAAATTGCTTGTACATTTTTCTCAGTCACGTAGTTTGTTTACTCCACAACACAATTTGATGTGACCATTATAAAGAAACGAAATTAAAAAACACATCTCTCTATAAAGAATATATGAAAGTATTATAGTGATGACTTTGCAGCCTGCTACCTCGAAGTAATAAAATAAAATTTCAGTAGGGATTATGGTCTCAGAAATTTAGTCCTTTTTTTGTTGTTGTGTTAATGTGAAAACAATTTAAAGTTAACTCTTCTACTAGCTATCCTACATTCACCCCCATATCTACCATGGTAATTCCTATATGTGTTGATAATAAGCATTGGAAGATCAATATATATTGGGTAACCCACTGCCGTTGAGTCAATTCCAACTCATAGTAACCCTACAGAATAGAGTAGAATTGCTCCATAGGGTTTTCAAGGAGCGGCTGGTAGATTCTAACTGTTGACTTTTTAGGTAGCAGCTGAACACTTAACTACTGTACCACCAGGGCTCCCATATACTGAGTAGTGTGACTTAATGAGCTCCTCTGTGACCTCCTCATTTTGGCCTTCAAGGCTGTTTGTGATCAGGCTCTAATCTAAGTGAGCAGTCTCTTCTATTTGAGTTCCTCTTCATGGACCTTCTGTTAAAGTCAGATTGATCTCTCTTTGTCACCTTCAGCTTTTCCATATTCATTGCCTTCTTCTCCTCTACCTACACAGATACTACATATTCTTCACTTATCAACTCATTAAGTCCTGCTTAAATACCCCATCCTAATCAGAGTACAGAAATCTTTCATGAGTTCTCCTAACAAGTCCCTGAATAGACAACTGAAGGAAGCAGTGTAGAGTAGGTGTTGGCAGAGCCTGATGTCAGACTGCTTAGGTTCAAATTCCAGTTCTAGCACTTAGGAGAGTGTGATCTTGGCCAAAAAGCTTCACTTCTCTTCCTCAGTATCCCCATCTATAAAATGGGATAGATAGCAATAAAAAGAAAGTGGAAATTAAATTGCACCATAGAGGTCCCACCTTACATATCATACATGCTTCAATCATACATATAAAATGCTTAGAATAGTGTGGCACATAGGAATTCAGTCAGCTATTATTAAAAAAAAAAAAAAACCTGATAAATGATGATAAAATTGTAGCTGCCTATTTTTTTTTCTTGCCTAAGAAGTTGCAAGTGTTTAGTTGTTGCTGTTTTTATTTATAATCCATTCAAATGGCTTTATAATAACAGATATTTCTGAACTAAATAAGAATTTTTAAAAATCCAGGTTACTCATTATTATGGAAATAAAAGACAAATTACCAAATCTCTCGAAGCTACTCCAATATGTTCTTCATTTACAGAATTGTTCACTTTGAGACAGTTTTATTTTTAAAAAAAGCTTTTACCTCATTTAATAACCTGGGGAATATAAGATGAGCCAAAACTGAAAAAAGAAATAGCAGCAACATGGATTATATTATAGAAAAAATTTAACATCCAGTAGCACTTCAGACTCAAATTACTGTGTTCTTTCACAGCATACGTGACTGAAAAATAATAAATTATGAAAAAGGGAATCAGGAAATAACAGTATCAATATAGAATATCCTAGTCTTTGCAAAAGCTCAAAAACATCTCTGGAGTGTCAAAGGCATGTCCTTCAATATTTAACTTCTTCACTCTTTGTTCCCCATCTCAAGTTGAACAATACGTTAATTACCCGATGAAGCATTATAATTACTCTAACAGCTCCACTCTTACTTATAATTACTGCATCAACACTTTCTTTTTCCTATGCTTCAATCTATACCTATTACATTGTCATGATGAAGACACATTAACATTATAATACCATATAATTAGCTGATGAGCAATTAAATTATTCCACTGCTCTTGTTCCTCTTTGCCAAGAGGTTGCTTCCAAGCTCTATTATCGCCTCTTTCTCTTCAGTTTGCCTTAGTGGTTCTTTCCCTTCCTAAAACAAAGAGGCTCATAAACTGTATTCAAAGCATTTTGATTTCAAATTCAGAATGGATAAGTGCTCAAGTTGGTGATGGCTGAAGAAATAAATTGGCATTATAGGCGAGTTAAAATTATTTTCCTTTTCTTTCTATGATAAAGAAAAAAAAAAGGAATTGCAAATCTGTGCAACACAAGGAAATGCTGCAGTCACTTTCTAAATATTGCTTTATTTTTTTATTTGTTTTTAAAATCAAAATTTTCCCTAATTTACAGCAAAATTGTTTAAATTATATTTGATCCTATCTGAAATATAGCACTCATGAATTATTTTATAAATCTTTCCAACAAGGATTTCACAGATATTTTGAAGCTTTGAGATCGTGAACGTAAAATAAAATCACGCCTTTGTGGTATAAATCACTAGGCCAGTGTGCTGCTTCTTTACTTTTTTCTTTTTCTGTCTTTGTTTTTCATTGTTACATATCAAAAATCTATCTTTGTATCTGATTTGTCAGCTGGTATTTCATCTATATAAACTTTCTTTTAAGTATCCAGGATCCTTCTTCAGGATTTTAGTCTCTGGTCTTAGGAAACTTTCTGTGAGGAAATGGATCCCTTTCTCCTAGCTAAAGACTTATTTTAGCCCAAATAAACTTCAGAACTAATTGTAATACAATTTTGAAGATGCCAAACTAGTTAGCGTCCACATGGTTTAGCACAGTGATCACTTGCTGCACCTATATCGCAAACTAGCTCAGTTGTTGTATAGTCCATATTTTATAAGAGAACTACATCTTTCTTAGATAATTCCTTTGGATTAACATTACGAGCAATGAAAGAAAAGTGGAATTCCTTTTACAAGCAAGGCTTATTTCAATAAAATGACTTTTGTTGTCTCAGTTTAGTTTCCCTAGCTATGAGGCAAAGAAAAATCTATTGAGTGAGTACAATGTCTCATATGCAGAAATTTGTGTCTTCACTAAGAAGAGCCAAAGGGCTCTGCCAACTTTAGAATTCCAATCCATCCATACGGTTGGAGAGTAATGAAAAAAAAAAAAAAAGCACCTCTGAGGAGATAGAATGATGAAGCCCTCACTTACGTGCCATTTACTTCATCTATAATCCTTTGGCTTTCAAAGTCCTTAACCAGAATTTGATATTTTTAAACTAATAAAGATTCAACTTTCATGCTTTCACACAGGTACATTGTTTATTTTACTTCAGGTCAAAGAAAATTTTTCAACTCCTGACAAAACTGTACTAGCACTGCTATCTGTTGTTGGATTGATTTAGAAAAATAAAGTTTAACTAACAATTAATAAATGAGAACCTCTATGTAGAGCAAAGAGGTAGGCTGTACATAATATAAGATATAACTGTCTACTGACAGATATTAAAGTCCAACATGTATCAAAATGTAATCAAGATCAACACGTCAGGATTTTAAACAGAACGTTAGCTGGAATAACTTGGGACTCTTGCTCCAAATTCAAATTATTAATATATTGTAGATAGGAATTTTATATTCATTTTAATTATTTATATACAGTTAAGATGCCTACTATTTTCAGCTCTAATAAATAGGGCCACTAGCATTTACATTAACAATAAGAGAGTATAGGGCATAAGAGCCCAGCCCTTGAATCAGGCCCCATTCCACCACTTAAAACCTGTGTGATCCTGAACAAGTTATTTAATTTTCCTAATCGTATTTTGTGGCTATAAAGAAACAGTAATACTTATCTTGTTAGGTTACTGAAAGGATGAAATGAGAAATTTAATGTAAAGCACCTAGCACACTGCCTAGCATAATGGGAATTACTCAATAAATATTAATTATTATCATTACTCATTATTAGCTGAAGGGTATTTTTTCTTTCTAGTCTTTGGAAAACATTTCATAAAGAGTTCATAATCATCACATGTTATAATTTCTCATAAAAATGATTTGATCTGGAAAAGATCTTTATTTATTTAGTCCAAATGCCTTATGTGCAAGGCCTAGGGACAAAGGTTAATTAGTCCCTATTCCCAGTATAAGTTTTTGTTTTTTTTTTATTCCCAGTATTCCCTTTAAGTATTCTGTAAAATTTGCCTAATTGGATTATATGCTTAATATATATATATATATGAAATTTTAGTGATATATACAAATTACAACATGAAAAAAATTTTGAAGTTTATGATAATATCTAGTTTATTTGGACTCTTGTCATTATTCAAGATATAAAAACAAGTTTATTTTATGCTATATAAAACAAAAAACAAAACAAAAACAAATTTCTACTTCCAGGGCTGATTTGTCTGCCACCTTTCAGTTGATGTAATGTTTTTGCTAAACAGAGAGTATTAGTCTCACTGTATTCTGTATTTTTTGTATATCTATATCTGCCAATTTTCCTCCCATACCCACAATTGCTTCACTTATTTCGCAACGAATTTTAACATCTAATTGGCTTTTAAAAAACTTTCTTCCAAATTCTCTTGAAGACTACCTAAATTCTCAATCCCTATTCATAAAAAAATTTGATGATAGTACTCAACACTTCAAAAAATAGAATATTTATGATTTATTAATGCGAGCTGGGGGATCTTGTCCCCAGGTCCAATAAAACAGACACCTCTTATGGCTAAGTGAACCTCTCAATCCCCAATTTCTAATCAAAAAGAACCGTAGATGACCCTGACTGAAGCTAGGAAAACTTTTCCATTTCTTTTTTTTTTTTTCCTCTTCTTCCCAATTTCAGCTGTTATCTTTTGTTTTGGCAGAAAGCTACAAATGTTAACAAGACTCTCCAAAATAGGTAGGGACTTAGTATCATCACTATCTGGTAGCAAAGGGGTTGTGATCAAAGATCTAATGGAATGAGAAGGCAGGAAGGGACTGGTTGAAAGGACACAAGAAACCAAGGGTGGAAAGGGAGAGTATGCTGTTACATCATAGAGATTGCAACTAATGTCATGTAACAATACCTGTATTAATTTTTTATGAGAAATTAACTTGAGCTGTGTACTTTCACCTAAAGCACAATAAAAAAAAAAAATTACAGCCAAATGTCACTTTGTTATCAATCATGTAATAATAGTAACATAATAGCCATCAAATCTTAAAATGCTTTATTTTCATTATTGTTTAATTCTTTACGTAATTTGAATCATACATAAAAACACTGGTAATTAATTCAGTTTTCTTAATTTGACTTCTGGGACTTGGATTCTAACTTAATGGTTAAACATATTGCATGAAAATGAATCTGACATTTTATTTTGGTACTGTATGATACTATGACTCTCAATCAGCTGCCATGGCCTTCCCCCCGCCCCAAAAAAAAGAATCTTCAAAAAAAGCATTGAAATTTTGGCCTCGAGTAGGGTTAAGTAAGATTGGATATCTGGAAATGAGACTGAAAAGTACTAACATGAAAAGTCAATAAGAGTTAAGGCTGATAGATGAACATGAAATGGCGTCTTTCTCCTCTTCTTACAGATGAGCCTCTACTTGGTCCAAGAATAGCCTTTAGAATCAAAGTAGTCTGCTGAAATATCCAAGAGTGACAATCATGTTTTTACTTCAAAAGCAATGCTTCGTGCTTCATTTACAAGCGACCAACAGCTTATCTCTGACACAGATGAGTACTTGTAGCTATATCACTAACCAGGGAGACAGAGATAATACACTCTTCTCCTTTGTATCACCAGTATATCCTGTAGAATAGATTTATTCAGAGTTGGTGGTGTTCAGGGATTCTCTGAGGACAGTTATCACAATTCTCACAATCTACAGTTTGCCTCTAAAGATAGAATTTAGATAAATGAAAATACATGTGCAAGTCAATCAAAATTAACATTTTAATAGAGAACATTAGAAGGGTGATTTTGAATAGAGATGTGGAAAGTCTATAAATGGAGATACCCATTTTTTATGCAGCATGATGAAAAAGCAAAAGGAAACAAAACGCAACAGCTCTGCACTGGAAGAGACCTTCAGAGAATATATTAACCCCTTCACTTTACAGATGAAGGAACCTGAGTCCCACAGAGGTGAAGGCCATTATCCAAGTTCACCACATAGTAAATGGTAGCACAGCTGGGAGTTTATAGTTTTCTGACCCTAAACCCTCTGTTCTTTCCACAGCAACAAAACTGATGAGGATGTATTTTGCCATTTATAATTTAAATGGTGTGCAGTTTTGAAAAGACCATTAAAGTGTATGATGATCTAGAGCTGATATTTACCACTCCTATATAGACTTAACATATGACTCTATGAAGGGACTGGTTGAAAGGACTCTAGCAAAATTGGAAACCATCAAAAATAAAATGGAATGAGAACAAATAAATCTGTCTTGGAAGAAGTACAACGAGAATGCTCCTTAGAAGCAAGGATGGTAAGACTTTGTCTCACATACTTTGGACATGTTGTTGGAAGGGATCAGTCCCTGGAGAAGGACATCACACTTAGTAGAGTAGAGGGTCAGTGAAAAAGAGGAAGACCCTCAATGAGATGTATTGACACAGTAGCTGCAACAGTGGGCTTAAGCATAACAACTTTTGTGAGAATGGTGCAAGACCAAGCAAAGTTTCGTTCTGTTATACTTAGGGTCTCTACGAGTCGGAGGCGACTCGATGGCACCTAACAAAGATAACAGCAAGAGTATAGTGATGCAGACAGTAAACAAACATAAATAAAACTTAAAAAAATAGTGATAGATTTTCTGAAGAGAATTAAATACCGTGATATGATAAGACTGATTGCATGGAGAGGGTTAAATTTTATTGGTGTTCATGAGAGGACCTTGTGACAGATGATATTAAAGCTGAGCCCTAAATTGATAAGAAACATCAACCATGTAACTGCAGGGGAGAAAAAATTCATGAGAATAAAATAGCTATTATAAAGTCCGTAGGGCAGGAATAGAAATAATGCCACTCTGGAGCTGTGTGGTTAAGGGAGGTGAGGTGATCATGGAAAAGTTGGGCAGGATTCAGTCGTGTAAGATTTTGGATTTTCTTTAAGTACAGTGGGAACTTTGGAGTATTTAAGTAGCAGAGTGATGACACTCTTTAATATAACTATTTTAATTATACTGGTGGCTGGATAAAGTATGGCTTTGCAGTCTGTGGCTGTTAACTGTAAAAAAGCTGTGACAAACCCATGTGGTTTGGACTAGGATGCTGGTAGTGGGGATGGGGACAAGTAAATGAATTTGGGGTATGTTTTGGAGGAAAAATCAATGAGACTGGCTGATATTTTGTATAGTGGTGAGTGAGGGAAATCAAAGCTAATCCCTGGAAAATCAGTTTAAGGATCTACCTGAACGGGCAGGAGTGCCATTGTTGGAGATGGGGGAGGGGCGGCTAGTGATTAATCATTTGGCACTGATGACAAGGTAGTTAAGAATTCTGTTTTAACTATGTAAACTTTGAGATCCATATTCTATGTCAAAGTGATGATGTCACATGGGCAGATGCATATGTAAATATGGAGTTGCAGGAAGGCAATAGGCTTGGAGGATTGTATTTGAGAATTAAGGGCATATATTTGGAGCCCTGGTAGTACAGTGGTTAAGAGCTAGGCTGCCAACCAAAAGTGCAGCAGTTTGAATCCACCAGCCACTCCTTGGATATTCTATGGGGCAGTTCTACTCTGTCCTACAGGGTCACTAGGAGTCCGAATCAACTCGAAGGCAGCAGGTTTATGGTGTATTTAAAAGCATGGAACTCAATGAATGCCAAGTGTGTTGACAGAAAATAAAAATACCATAGAAGCACTTTGATATTTAAAAAAATAAACAGAGGAGAATGGTCCAGTGAAGGAGACAGAGACTATTTAGTATATTTACTTGGAAAAAACAAAATAAGCCTGAAATTATGCAGTTAAAAGTAGAAGAATCAATATATAGCTATCTGACATATATATGTAAAAATAACATATATACATATATGTGTATAATAGGCGCTCAATCAATATTTGTACATATACGTGCATGCCCCTGGGTGGCATAAAAGGTTAAGTGCTCAACTACTAGTAAGAAGGTTGGTGGTTCAAACCTATCCAGATGCGCCTTGGAAGACAGGCCTGGCAATCTGCTTCCAAAAGTTCACAGTCTTAAAAACTCTGTGGAACAATTCATTTATTCATTTGTGCACACATGGGGTCACGATGAGTTGAAATCTACTCAAAAGCAACTACAACAGCAAATAAACATACATACATACATATATATGTATATATTTATATGTTTTCACATACCAAATGAATTACTTGGACAAAATATACTCACAAACATACGTAAAGCACTCTAGTCAAAGAGCTAATGCTTTCAAATTGACATTTACGTAATCATGCTCCTTCATGCTCTCTCCCACTTTCACCACCAGCGGATTTTCACTGGCCACTGCATGCCAAGTAGCTGTGCAGCAGTCTCCTGCCATTTTGCTGGGTCTCTCCATCTCTCCATCCCCACTATCCCCTTCTAGTTTTTCCTTTCCACCCCACCCTCACCTCTGCGTCTTTTGAAGATTATACCCTTCTCACTCAGCTCTCTCCAAATATGATATTTTAACTCACCGCCAGGCCCACTGTTTATAATCAAACGCATCAGCGTGCTTAAAGGGATGAAAGGTTTTTAACTTACCAGGAGGACGGATGTGGTGTTGACAAATGAAAGTATACAGGACATTATAGCCTTAAGAAGTACAATTTGGTTAGAGACTCCTACTGGACATCTAGAAAAGCTTTCAGAGAGTCTCCAACAGAAGTGTAATTCCTTGAGGGCTATATTTTTTTCAATAAGCTAGAACTTCAGTCAATTGGTTAATACGATAACTATGCACGTACTCCATTTTATTAAAAGTGAACATCAATGGCACCAAGTTTTGTTTAATCTTCTAAGACTTAGACAAGTGTGAAACATCATCTCTCCTTTCCACAAGTGTGGTGATTTAAGTAACTTTTTTTCCATAGAGTACATCATTGTTATATTATTTTACACAATTAAATATTTTTGATACTGAAATAGGCATTACTTCCTCAACTTTTTAAGGAACTTGAGTGTCAAAATAAAAATGAAAATAATTTTAGAAAAGTATATTAGTAAATAAGGAGTCCTGGTGGCACAGTGTTTGAGTTCAGCTGCTAATTAAAAGGTCAGCAGTTAGAATCCACCAATCGCTCCTTGGAAACCCTTTGGGCCAGTTTTACTCTATCCTCCTGGGTCGCTATGAGCTGGAATCAGCTGGATGGCAACAGGTTTTTTTTTTTTTTTTAATAATATTGCAAATTTATATATTTGACACTTTTATTTAACCCTTTAATCCTCTGAATAAAAAGTAAACAACATAATACACGATTCCCAATGTACCCACATTTTCCCAACTCAGACAAAAATGATATGAACATAAACTCCTAACTTTGTGGTTTCCTTGTTTTGCTGTGGTGAGTGTGTATGTGTGTATGTCTGTGTTTGTCACACAGGTCACCAGTAAAGTGCACTGTATGTTTAATATTTTGTTTAAGTACTTTTAACAGAAAGAGAGCATAGTTTTCTATCATGTTTTGTTATTAAAGAATAAGAAGAGTCCATGTGGGATGGCAAAACAATACATAAAATAAGCTAATTAGCTGGAATGAAGAAGTCAGATTATAAAGATAAGGCCCCTAGTAGTTAGCATAAACTAGGAGAGAACATTGCAATTCTATATGAATTAAGAAAATAAGGAATGATTAATGAAAAAAAAAATCCTTTGGAAGGAAGTTTTTTGTTTGTTTAGTTTTGTTTTTTAATAAATGTTTTGGGATAATGGGCTGGATATTCATTCTATAAAAATACCACAAGCCAAATAGAAATGGAAAATAAAACCAGTACCAGGTTTTTTATTAAATTTGTAAAACAACTAGCAATTGTGCAATAAAATGGACATTCTCACAGTTTTGGCAAAAATTTCATCAACCTCCTGGAAAAACAAATAAACTTCAGGTCTCAAGAACCTTAAGAACGATCATGTCCTTTGCTTTGGTAATTACACTTTTTCAAACCTAGGAAGCATTCAACATTGGAGACAAAAAAAAAAGAAAAGAAAGAAAGAAATCATACCTAAGGAAATTTTCCCAACATGACTTACAATCTAGAACTATTTCAAATTCAACTAAAGTGAAAGGTTAAATCCACTAAATTGGAATATCACACATCCATTATAAATGTTCTGTTTGAAGAATTTTTAAGGGCAGAGAAAGTGTTCATAATATGAAGCTTAATTTTAAAAAATCAGCATCCCTGAATATATACATTCTGATTAGAATTTGTATAAGTGTTTATGTGTTGGGGTGTGTGCGTGTGTTTGAGAGACAGAGGCATCATGCAAATGAGCTACATCAATGAATATTTCCTGGGTAGTAAAATTAGAGATGATTTCTTATAATCTTTGTGTATTCCTAAGCTTTTCTGAATTTTTAACTAAAAAAAATTTAGTATACAGCCAGAAATACAAAGGTTTAACTTTAAAAAAATTATGCAAACAGTGGCTATTGCCATAATGGAGAACAAATAATATCCTGACAAGGCAATGCCCAATGTCTTTGGAAACAGGGAAGTAACTGATGACCAGTAAGGGTACATTTTCAGCAATGTGATAAATGCAGAAGTTAGAGCTCATAGGTGTTGAAGGAAGAATGCAGAGTTATGAAAGGTAGGCATTCAGTGAGGATGGCCCTTTTATGAACTTTGGCTATAAAGAAAAAAGCAGATATACAACAGGGCAACCACTGAATTATGCCCAATTAATACATAAGTCACTCAAGTGAGTAGGGGATATGTCTTCAAGAAATATAGCATTTTCTGTATTTTTCCATTCCCCATTCCCATTTCCTACCAAGGAGAGTCAGGGAGGATAACCCAGCAAGTTAACCTTTTAATGCAGTGCTTTCTGTCTACTTTATTGAGGCTTCGAGCAAACAACCTAGCCTCAACATTTCTTCTAAACATTCCCCTTATCATCAAAACCCTCCCTACCTTTGGCTCAAATTATATGATAAAAAATAGCTTGAGATATTTTCAAAACATATTTTTTGTTCTTATTTGAAGCAGCAGCTGTTAGACACATACGTAAAAAGAAACTTTTTTTTAAAATGTCCCACTTTAACTAAAAATCATACATACAATATTTGGTCATTTTGAATGTATCAAAAACAGGCTTATAGAAAAAGACTTGTATGAACCTGTTAAACATACTTAAGTAATAAAATATACATAGAAAAATTAAAAGAGGAAAAATGCCCAAAAGATAAAGTGGTTACTTAGAATACAATATTTTAAGAAAAATGAAAATTATAGTAAACTCTAAATCAAACACAAGAATACATTACCATACAGCCCTTTGAGTAGTTCATTCTGAGAATTAACTAAACAAAACAGCTCATATCTATAAAAAAAAAAAAAAAAAATTATCTATAGACAATCTATATTTGAAGAAGTTCATTACACCAAGTAAGATTCTTGAAGCCAACCTGGCCTTGTTGACAAATGAAGATAGCCTATAATCTAGTCTAGCCACAAAGTATTTGAAAATAAATGGCAGTATTCCTAGTTTTTCTGATGCAGACTAGCTTTTTTGCTATTAATTGAAAAACTAGGTAAACAGAAAAACTGTGTGCTTATCATCATGTCTTTACTGAAAACAAGAAGCAAGCACTTATCCCACTTGCTTCCAAACTGTGAATGAAGGTTGAGTGGTGGGAAGCAAAATACACCATAACAAAAGAAGTTCCTGGAGACAAACATTAACTGAACTGAAACTAACAGGACAAAATATGACCTTCTTGGAATAGCATGGAGTGGGCACCCTGTGACCCCACTGGATAAATTCATTGCAAATATCGAGTTATAAATATGATTTTATAAATTCTCTAGGAGCCATGATGGTGTCAATGGCTAGACACTCAGCTGCTAACCGAAAGGTTGGTGGTTCAAACCCATTCAGAGGCTCTGTAGAAGACCTGGAGATCTCCACCTAAAAAGATAAAAAAAAAAAAAGGAAATCCCATGGTGGAGGTCTACAGTGTCACATGAGGTTGCTATGAGTCAAAAATTGACTCAACGGCACCCAACAACACCAACAAATTCTTCTCACACTCATAATATATTATAAATCTTAGACTGAATGTTTATATATCATATACTTTATGAAACAAGGAAAATAGTCTACTCAGAATTTATGAGCAAACGTTTGTACCTTAATCTGAAAGATGATGTGAGAAATCAGAGTAATATTTAAGTATTTAATCACCAACAGTGTTCCCCATTTTGTGCATACATGTGGATAGGGTATACATAAATGATAGTACAAAATATGTAAAGTTTATAGTAAATTTAAATGCTTGTGGGGTAATTTAAAACACAGATGTGAGTCAAATTGGCTGTCAGCATATTTACCAGAAAGTTGTAGCAGGAACAGAGGGGCGAGTAAATTCTTTTATGAATTTTGTTTTAGGTATTTCCCCAAAGTAATATATATACTCATTAAATATTCTATTTCATTTTTTGAGGTGCTGGCTTCATTAAAAAATGTTCCATATTGTCAATTTGATCCTATATAGATAGTGCTTAAAAGAGGACAAATCTCAAGGCAGACATTCTTTCTAAACTATTGTTTGGTTTTAAGGAGACTCCAGGGAATATTTTTGGTTTAAGTTTTAAAAATTATCTCAGAGCAGTAGTTTTGATGGTTCATTCAGCCTCCATAGCTCCAGAAGTCTAGATTCCATAAGAATTTGAAATTATGTTCTATATTTCTTCCTTTTTGATTAGGATTCTTGTATAGAATGTTTGATCAAAATGTTCAGTAGTAGTATCCAGGCACCATCCAGTTCTTCTGGTCTAATGGCAAAGGAGGCAGTTGTTCATGGAGGAAGTTAGCCATACATTTCATTGCTTTCTCCTATTCTTAACTCTCTTTCTTTCTCTGTTGCTCCAGGTGACTAGAGACCAATTGTGCCTTGGATGGCCACTTGCAAGCTTCAATGTCACTGAATTGTATCTGTAGTAATTATTGAATTGGTGTATGTGCTGTTGTATGTATCCTCAACAACAACAAAAATTATAAAGAAAAAAATTTTTATATTGAATATTAGTCTCAGCTAAAAGTCTTTGGAGAAAATAATGAGAGAAATATCTAGCAATAATTTAGCACCAACTTTTGCTGTCTAGCTGGATTAACAACCAAAGTTCTACAGATATAATTTTCAGGCGAACACATTTGCATTTAGCAACATCACACTTTTATTGAGCAACCATTACGTGCAAGGCACTGGGCTGAGACATAGACAAAAATACGAAGTAAAACTAGGATGTGACTCTTCCATTAGCTTCAATCATACAGATGATGCAGTATCAGCAATTGATTATTTAGTGTAGTAGATTCCTTTAATGAAAAATAACTATTTTAGATGCCATATGTGATCAACAGCATTTTACAAGAAAAAGAAATGCTAATCATGAAATCTATTAACCACACATTCTGTAGTCACATTCCATTTCTTATAGGAATGTAAGTATAACATCAGGCAGATGACAAGGACCCTTAGACAACAGTATCTTGGGATACATTGTACTATTCTCAGTAGTTCTTCACAAATTATAGACAAACGCCATTGCTTGTAACATTTAAAAACTCTAGAAAAGGTGGGGCCAAGATGGCGGACTAGGTGGACGCTACCGCGGATCCCTCTTGCAACAAAGACTCGGAAAAACAAGTGAATCGATCACATACATAACAATCTACGAACTCTGAACAACAAGCACAGACTTAGAGATGGAAAACGAACAAATACAGGCAGACAGCGACCGTTTTCAGAACTGGGAGCCAGCGTACCAGGCAGGTGACTTTCGAAGCCCGATCTGGGGCAGAGCCCAGGGGGGCAGACGGCACAGACAAGGGGCCCAGCCCTACCCCCCCGAACCCATCCCGGGAGAGAGTCTAGCTGGTTGGCGCGGGCGGCGTAGCGGCGCAGCCGGAGGGAGAAGCACCTAGGAGGCAGTGACTGATCTTGGAGCGGGGAGAGCAGCGTCCCAGCCGGGGAGCCATCCCACCGGGAGTTTGGCGAGAAGCGGGCGGGGCGCGAGCGGGGGGTCAGCTATATTTCCCTAAAGCGACCCCGGGGCAGAGCCCACACGTTCGTGTGGGGGGACGCCCACCCAGTTCGCGCATGTGGCGCGGCACACCGGAGGGAGAAGTCCCCGGGAGGAAGTGACTGGTCTCAGAGCGGGGAAAGCAGCGTCCCAGCCGGGGAGCCGTCCCGCTGGGATATTGGCGAAAGCAGGCGGGGCGTGAGTGCGGGGGTCCAATTATATTCTCCTGAATAGACCCTGGGGGCGGGCCCACCCGTTCGTGCGGGAGACGCCCACCCAGTTCACGCGAGCGGTGCCGTGCACCGGAGGGAGAAGTCCCCGGGAGGAAGTGACTGGTCTTGGAGTGGGGAGAGTAGAGTCCCAACTGGGAAGCCGTCCTGCCCGGATTTTGGCGGACGGGGGCGGAGTGTGAACGCGGTGATCAGCTCTATATTCTGTGGTGCTACACTCCTAGCTCTCTGATCCCTCCCCCACCCTCCCCAGGCGGCTCCATTAACATCCGAATAACTGGAGCCAGAAGGAGAATTCAGATAGGGATTTGACTGCATTTTTTTAAGCTGATTACCTGGAAAATCTAGTTTCCCAGTGATGGCTCGGAGACAGCAGTCCATATCAAACCACATAAAGAAACAGATCATGACAGCTTCTCCAACCCCCCAAACAAAAGAATCAAAATCTTTCCCAAATGAAGATACAATCCTGGAATTATCAGATACAGAATATAAAAAAACTAATTTACAGAATGCTTAAAGACATCAGAAACGAAATAAGGCAAACTGCAGAAAAAGCCAAGGAACACACTGATAAAACAGTTGAAGAACTCAAAAAGATTATTCAAGAACATAGTGGAAAAATTAATAAGTTGCAAGAATCCATAGAGAGACAGTACGTAGAAATCCAAAAGATTAACAATAAAATTACAGAATTTGACAATGCAATAGAAAGTCAGAGGAACAGACTCGAGCAATTAGAATGTAGACTGGGACTTCTGGAGGACCAGGGAATCAACACCAACATAGCTGAAAAAAAATCAGATAAAAGAATTAAAAAAAATGAAGAAACCCTAAGAATCATGTGGGACTCTATCAAGAAGGATAACTTGCAGGTGATTGGAGTCCCAGAACAGGGAGGGGGGACAGAAAACACAGAGAAAATAGTTGAAGAACTCCTGACACAAAACTTCCCTGACATCATGAAAGACGAAAGGATATCTATCCAAGATGCTCATTGAACCCCATTTAAGATTGATCCAAAAAGAAAAACACCAAGACATATTATCATCAAACTTGCCAAAACCAAAGACAAACAGAAAATTTTAAAAGCAGCCAGGGAGAAAAGAAAGGTTTCCTTCAAGGAAGAATCAATAAGAATAAGTTCAGACTACTCAGCAGAAACCATGCAGGCAAGAATGGAATGGGACGACATATACAGAGCACTGAAGGAGAAAAACTGCCAACCAAGGATCATATATCCAGCAAAACTCTCTCTGAAATATGAAGGAGAAATTAAGATATTTACAGATAAACACAAGTTTAGAGAATTTGCAAAAACTAAACCAAGACTGCAAGAAATGCTAAAGGAGATTGTTTGGCCTGATGACCAATAATATCAGGTACCAGCACGATACAAGGTCACAAAACAGAACGCCCTGATATCAACGCAACTCAAATAGGGAAAGCACAAAAACAAACAAATTAAGACTAATTCTAAAAAATAAATAAATAAACAAAATAATACACATAACAGGAAATCATGGAAATCAATAGATAAACGATCACAATAATCAAAAAGAGGGACTAAATATAGGAGACATTGAACTGCCAGATGGAGAGTGATACAAGGCGATATAGAAGGATACAAGTTAGGTTTTTACTTAGAAAAATAAGGGTAAATAATAAGGTAACCACAAAAAGGAATATCAATTCCATAACTCAAGAAAAAAGCCAAGAAAAACGTAACGACTCAACAAACACAAAGTTAAACATTATGAAAATGAGGATCTCACAAGCTACTAAGAAAAACGTCTCAGCACAAAAAAGCATGTGGAAAAATGAAATGGCCAACAACACACATGAAAAGGCATCAAAATGACAGCACTAAAAACTTATTTATCTATAATTACGCTGAATGTAAATGGACTAAATGCACCAATAAAGAGACAGAGAGTCTCGGACTGGATAAAGAAACACGAGCCATCTATATGCTGCCTACAAGAGACACACCTTAGACTTAGAGACACAAACAAACTAAAACTCAAAGGATGGAAAAAAATATATCAAGCAAACGATAAGCAAAAAAGAAGAGGAGTAGCAATATTAATTTCTGACAAAATAGACTTTAGACTTAAATCCGCCACAAACGACAAAGAAGGACACTATATAATGATAAAAAGGGACAATTGATCAGGAAGACATAACCATATTAAATATTTACGCACCCAATGACAGGGCTGCAAGATACATAAATCAAATTTTAACAGAACTGAAAAGTGAGATAGACTCCTCCACATTTATAGTAGGAGACTTCAACACACCACTTTCGGAGAAGGACAGGACATCCAGTAAGAAGCTCAATAGAGACACGGAAGACCTACTTACAACAATCAACCAACTTGACCTCATTGACTTATACAGAACTCTCCACCCAACTGTTGCAAAATATACTTTTTTTTCTAGTGCACATGGAACATTCTCTAGAATAGACCACATATTAGGTCATAAAACAAATCTTTGCAGAATCCAAAACATCGAAATATTACAAAGCATCTTCTCAGACCACAAGGCAATGAAGCTAGAAATCAATAACAGAAAAACTAGGGAAAAGAAATCAAATACTTGGAAAATGAACAATACCCTCCTGAAAAAAGACTGGGTTATAGAAGACATCAAGGAGGGAATAAGGAAATTCTTAGAAAGCAACGAGAATGAAAATACTTCCTATCAAAACCTCTGGGACACAGCAAAAGCAGTGCTCAGAGGCCAATTTATATCGATAAATGCACACATACAAAAAGAAGAAAGAGCCAAAAGCAGAGAACTGTCCCGACAACTTGAACAAATAGAAAGTGAGCAACAAAAGAACCCATTAGGCACCAGAAGAAAACAAATAATAAAAATTAGAGCTGAACTAAATGAATTAGAGAACAGAAAAACAATTGAAAGAATTAACAAAGCCAAAAGCTGGTTCTTTGAAAAAATTAACAAAATTGATAAACCATTGGCTAGACTGACTAAAGAAAAACAGGAAAGGAAACAAATAACCCGAAAAAGAAATGAGAAGGACCACATCACAACAGAGCCAAATGAAATTAAAAGAATCATTTCAGATTACTACGTAAAATTGTACTCTAACAAATTTGAAAACCTAGAAGAAATGGGTAAATTCTTGGAACAATACTACCTACCTAAACTAACACATTCAGAAGTAGAACAACTAAATAGACCCATAACAAAAAAAGAGATTGAAATGGTAATCAAAAAACTTCCAACAAAAAAAAGTCTTGGCCCAGACGGCTTCACTGCAGAGTTCTACCAAACCTTCAGAGAAGACTTAACACCATTACTATTGAAGGTATTTCAAAGCATAGAAAAAGACGGAATACTACCCAACTCATTCTATGAAGCTACCATTTCCCTGATACCCAAACCAGGTAAAGACATTACAAAAAAAGAAAATTTTAGACCTATATCCCTCATGAACATAGATGCAAAAATCCTCAACAAAATTCTAGCCAATAGAATCCAACAACACATCAAAAAAATAATTCACCCTGATCAAGTGGGATTTATACCAGGTATGCAAGGCTGGTTTAATATCAGAAAAACCAGTAATGTAATCCATCACATAAATAAAACAAAAGATAAAAACCACATGATCTTATCAATAGATGCAGAAAAGGTATTTGACAAAGTTCAACACCCATTTATGATAAAAACTCTTACCAAAATAGGAATTGAAGGAAAATTCCTCGACTTATTTTTTTATGCAAAGCCAACAGCCAATATCACTCTAAATGGAGAGAACCTGAAAGCATTTCCCTTGAGAACGGGAACCAGACAAGGATGCCCTTTATCACCGCTCTTATTCAACATCGTGCTGGAAGTCCTAGCCAGGGCAATTAGGCTAGACAAAGAAATAAAGGGTATCCAGATTGGTAAGGCGGAAGTAAAGCTATCACTATTTGCAGATGACATGATCGTATACATGGAAAACCCTAAGGAATCCTCCAGAAAACTACTGAAACTAATAGAAGAGTTTGGCAGAGTCTCAGGTTATAAAATAAACATACAAAAATCACTTGGATTCCTCTACATCAACAAAAAGAACACCGAAGAGGAAATAACCAAATTAATACCATTCACAGTAGCCCCCAAGAAGATAAAATACTTAGGAATAAATCTTACAAAGGATGTAAAAGACCTATACAAAGAAAACTATAAAACTCTGCTACAAGAAATTCAAAAGGACCTTGCTCATGGATAGGAAGACTTAACATAGTAAAAATGTCTATTCTACCAAAAGCCATCTATACATATAACGCACTTCCAATCCAAATTCCAATGTCATATTTTAAGGGGATAGAGAAACAAATCACTAATTTCATATGGAAGGGAAAGAAGCCCCGGATAAGCAAAGCATTACTGAAAAAGAAGAAGAAAGTGGGAGGCCTCACTCTACCTGATTTCAGAACCTATTATACAGCTACAGTAGTCAAAACAGCCTGGTACTGGTACAACAACAGACACATAGACCAATGGAACAGAATTGAGAACCCAGATATAAATCCATCCACGTATGAGCAGCTGATATTTGACAAAGGACCAGTGTCAGTCAATTGGGGAAATGATAGTCTTTTTAACAAATGGTGCTGGCATAACTGGATATCCATTTGCAAAAAAATGAAACAGGACCCATACCTTACACCAAGCACAAAAACTAACTCCAAGTGGATCAAAGACCTAAACATAAAGACTAAAACGATAAAGATCATGGAAGAAAAAACAGGGACAACCTTAGGAGCCCTAATACAAGGCATAAACAGAATACAAAACATTACCAAAAATGACGAAGAGAAACCAGATAACTGGGAGCTCCTAAAAATCAAACACCTATGCTCATCTAAAGACTTCACCAAAAGAGTAAAAAGACCACCTACAGACTGGGAAAGAATATTCAGCTATGACATCTCAGACCAGCGCCTGATCTCTAAAATCTACATGATTCTGTCAAAACTCAACCACAAAAAGACAAACAACCCAATGAAGAAGTGGGCAAAGGATATGAACACACATTTCACTAAAGAAGATGTTCAGGCAGCCAACAGACACATGAGAAAATGCTCCCGATCATTAGCCGCTAGAGAAATGCAAATTAAAACTAGGATGAGATTCCATCTTACACCAACTAGACTGGAATTAATCCAAAAAACACAAAATAATAAATGTTGGAGAGGCTGCGGAGAGATTGGAACTCTCATACACTGCTGGTGGGATTGTAAAATGGTACAACCACTTTGGAAATCCATCTGGCGTTATCTTAAAGTTAGAAATAGAACTACCATACAACCCAGAAATCCCACTCCTTGGAATATACCCTAGAGATACAAGAGCCTTCACACAAACAGATATATGCACACCCATGTTTATTGCAGCTCTGTTTACAATAGCAAAAAGCTGGAAGCAACCAAGATGTCTGTCAACGGATGAATGGGTAAATAAATTGTGGTATATTCACACAATGGAATACTACGCATCGATAAAGAACAGTGACGAATCTCTGAAACATTTCATAACATGGAGGAATCTGGAAGGCATTATGCTGAGCGAAATGAGTCAGTTGCAAAAGGACAAATATTGTATAAGACCACTATTATAAGATCTTGAGAAATAGAAAAACGGAGAAGAACACATACTTTTGTGGTTACAAAGGGGGGAGGGAGGGAGGGAGGGAGAGGGCTTTTTAGTGATCAATCACTAGATAAGAACTGCTTTGGGTGAAGGGAAAGACAACACTCAATACAAGGAAGGTCAGCCTAATTGGACTGGACTAAAAGCAAAGAGGTTTCCAGGATAAAATGAAAGCTTCAAAGGTCAGTGGAGCAGGGGCTGGGGTCTGGGGAACTTGGTTTGAGGGGACTTCTAAGTCAATGGGCAAAATAATTCTATTATGAAAACATTCTGCATCCCACTTTGAATTGTGGCGCCTGGGGTCCTAAATGCCAACAAGCAGCCATCTAAGATACATCAATTGGTCTCAACCCACCTGGAGCAAAGGCAAAGGAAGAACACCAAGGTCACACGACAACTAAGAACCCAAGAGACAGAAAGGGCCACATGAACCAGAGACCTACATTATCCTGAGACCAGAAGAAGTAGTTGGTGCCCGGCCACAATCGATGTCTGCCCTGACAGGGAGCACAACAGACAACTTCTGAGGGAGCAGGAGACCAATGGGATACAGGCCCCAAATTCTCATGAAAAGACCATACCTAATGGTATGACTGCGACTAGAGGAATCCCAGAGACAATGCTCCCCAGAACTTCTGATGGCACAGGACAGGAACCATCCCCGAAGACAAATCATCAGGCATGAAAAGGACTGGTCAGTGGGGGGGAGAGAGATGCTGATGAAGAGTGAGCTAATTAAATCAGGTGGACACTGGAGAATGTGTTGGCAACTCTTGACTGGAGGGGGGATGGGAAGATAGAGAGAGAGGGAAGATGGCAAAATTGGCACGAAACGAGAGACTGAAAGGGCTGACTCAATAGGGGGAGAGCAAGTGGGAGAAGGGCGTAAGATGTATGTAAACCTACATGTGACAGACTGATTGGAATGGTAAATGCTCACTTGAAGCTTAATAAAAATTAATTAAAAAAAAAAAAAACTCTACATGCTCACCTTAACTTTCTGAGAAAATATGCATTTTCTCTCTATATAATCCCTCTGGCCAGCAACTAACTCTATGCACAATTCTATTTCTCAGCAAGTCTGTGCCCTTCATTCCTTTTCAATAACTATCCAAACACTATTCATTTTAAGGACTAAGACAGGGACTACAGTCTCCACAAAGGTTCCCTTGATAACTTCAGCCTATAGTATACTTTCTCTTTATTGCTTTTTTGACAGATAATTTAGACGAAAATGGAAAAAGCCGCTATACTTGTGAATTTCATGATACCAAAACCCATTGCCGATCCCCACTTACAGCAACCCTATAGGATAGAATAGAACTGCCCCATACGTTTTCCAAGGCTGTAAATCTTTACAGAAGAAGACATCTTTCTCCCATGGAGTGGTTGGTGGGTTTGAACCTCCAACCTTTTGGTTAGCAGCTCAATGCTTTAACCACTGCACCACCAGCACTCCTTAATTTTCATAATATTGAGGTTTATTCTTTTAAGATCTAAAGCGTAGTGTGGTCAGCAGAATTCTAAGGTGTTCCTTAAGATTCCTGCCCCCTGATGTACACACCGGCATACTCCTCTCTCCTTGAATGTGAATAGGACTTGAATATGATGAGATACCACTTCATGATTAGAAGGGATTTCGCAGACACACTTAAGGTCCCTAATCAGTTGACTCTGAGTTAATCAAAAGGGACGTTATACTGAGTGGCCTGACTTAACCAAGTGAGGCCTTAGAAGAGGTTAGAAAGACTTGAAGTCAGAGATAGATCCCCTGCTTTCCTCAAAAAGGCAAACTACTGTGTTGTGAACTGCCTGTGGAGAGAGCTATGTGGCAAGAATCTGCGGGTGACTGCTAGGAGCTGAGAGCAGTGCCTACCCAGTAGCCAGCATGAAAATGAGGATTTTTGTCTTATAATCACAGGGAATTGAATTCTGCTAACAACCAGTGAGCTTGGCCAAGAACTCAGAGCCTGAGATGAGATTGTAATCCTGGCAGACAATTTTATTTCAGCCTAGTGAGAACCTGAGCAGAGGACCCTGCGAACCTGTACCCGGACTTCTGAACCATGATAACTGTAAAATAATAAATGTGTGTTTTAAGCCACTGCATTTATGGCAATTTGTTAAATAGCAATAGAAAACTGAACACCTAGTTTTGATTTTGAGTATGAATCTTTCCGTATTTCCACTTTCTTAAACACAGACTACAAACCATAATTGACGTTTGTATTAACCTCAAGTCATCTTTGGGAACTGCAAACATGTAATATGTAATACTTTTAAGGACTATTGATGTTTACACAACTTTTCCTTGTAGAAAAATAATTGGACTTATACATGAGTGCTTTTGAATTTTTTCATATTAATTCTTTGTATCTTTTTCTCCAATATCATTTGTCATTGTTTTTGCTACTTGTATGCATGCCTGCTACCAGAAACCAATTGCATATTTGTACGTTCCAGTCAGTTTTAAACTGGGGGACTGGAGTATTGTCCCTGTTTGTATAGAGTCTATAGTGAGAAGAACTAAGATAAAGCTAGGGTGTGGCAATGTCTAATTACAAATAAACTTTCTCTTCTTCTTCACTTCTCCTTCATCTTGTTGTTCTTCTTCCTCCCCTTCCTCCTCCTCATCATCTTCCTTCTCCTTCGTCTTCTTTTTTCTGCTGTTACCATCAGTATTTGAAATAATTGCCAGAAACATTACATATGGTTAAAAAAATGGTTAAGCGAGGCATAATTTCTATAATAATACCAATTGCTTGTTGAGATTTCAGCTTATTCTTTAAAAATTGGGATTGCCTGCTCTCTACATGGGAAGCACGTTGCTAGGCAAAATGGCTAGTTACAAGGTGACATTTGGGAACTCCAATGAGCTAGTTGTTTAGTGAGTTAGAGAAACGTGTGTGCTTCATAGAGAACTGTTCAACTTCAATTTATAAATCAGAACACTGAGATACGACGTACTTTCTAAGTAGAAATAAAATCTCACTGATTCATTAATAGACAATATGTGTTTTGATCTGTATTTCCAGTATAATTTAGCTAAATGGTTTAAGAAATTTGCAGATAAGAACTGTGAAAAGTAAAATAGTGGGTGGGTACGGGGCGGGGTGGAGGGGAGAGAAGATAAGGTAGGACCACCTTTTGATAAAAGTGGGGAGGATCTTGACAAAGGTTTCCTGCAAGGCATCATGTTTGGAGTACTTAAATCTTTAAAACTTATCCCTCAAGTTTTTATATTTCCTTTTTGGGGTACAAGGGGGTGGTCATGTTTATTCTATGTACTTTCTGGACTAAAATAAGGTACATATAATGGAATAACTTTACGACTAAATCAAGTTTTCACATGTGTAAACTTCCTGGCACAAAGTTCTGATTTGGGGCATCGAGGGAGATTTCTGTATCGGTAACCACTTCCTGCAATGCACACATCTTAATGTCCATATCTAATACTGTATATTTACTATTTTAGGTTTTGTTGTGAATAGGAAAATACTCATTTCCACTCATGTTTACAGAAGTACAAAGTGATGAAAGTAATGGAATGTTTTGTTAAAACCTACACACACATGCAACAGTCTTCCTGATTGGTCTCTTTTTCCCCCCTTAGGACTTCAATGATCCTTTTTGGTACAGCACCAAATAGCATTAAAAAATATATAAATATAATTAATAATGGCAAAATATTTTATAAGGCATTAAAAGCTGCTATATGTTTTTTTTTTTATGTTGATATTACTTCTAGAATAAAAACTTGAGTGGGCACTAACTCCATGAAATGACACTGTAAGATTAAGTACTACTGTCTTAATTATCTTGGCAATCATGGAAAACAAATGTACTGCACTTATGATTATGATCCTTAGAAATACTTAGAGTTCTCTCATTCATATTAGTTGTTTCTTTTGTTGTTGTTGTTTTTCTTTTACTTTTTGATAATTAAAAACAAAAACATTGCTGGCAAGTTGATTCTGACTATAGGTACCCTATAGGACAAAGCAGAACTGCCCTATAGGGTTTCCAAGCCTGTAAATCTTTATGGAAATAGATTGTTACATCTTTCTCCCATGGAGGGGCCGGTGGGTTAGAACTGCTGACCTTTTGGTTAGCAGCTGAGCACCTTAACCACTGTGCAACCAGGGCTCCTTTTTTGATAACTAAGAACCCCATTTTTGGTTTTTTGTTGTAAATATTGCTTTAAACATGATATCCTTAAATAACGCACCAAAAACAACCACTACTATCACTATCAATCCACCTCTAGATAATGGGTATTTCTGTCTTACTAACAACTAGAGAAGGTACACCTGCAAGCTTTCCTAATAAAAAAAAAAAAAATTTTTTTTTTTTTAATAGACAACCAGAAAATGAAAAAGAACAGTCTTTTTGTAGCAAAGCAATACTGTAACTGGAGTAGTAATCTGTCTCCCAGAGAACAAAGGCACTGCCATAAGGAGTACAAGTGTTTGCTCTTTGCCAACATTTCCCCAAATCCACAGACACATTTAAACAGAATGCCTACACCTCCTATTTGGAAATTTAAAAAGAGGTCTTTAAGCTTTGAAAGGTAATGTTTGGGTTGTGTCAGAGCCCAGTATTTTACTTCTTTGTTCTGCCTCTGATTTGATATTGACAGACAGAAAATTTTGTCTGTGCTTTAAGAATTAAAAGTAGAAAATAGTTTTAGATGTATTATTATAGTTGTTCGGTGTCATCAAGTTGGTTCTGACTTATACTGATCCTATGTACAACAGAACGAAACACTGCCTAGTCCTGTGCCATCCTCACGATAGTTGTTGTGTGTGACCCATTGTTGCAACAACTATGTCAATTCATCTCATTGAGGGTCTTCTGCTTTGTTCGCTGACCCTTTACCAAGCATTATGTCCTTCTCCAGGGACTGGTTCCTCCTGATAACATGTCCAAAGCACATGAAATGAAGTCCCTCCATCCTTGCTTCCAAGGAGCATTCTGGCTGTACTTCTTCCAAGACATACTTGCTCGTTCTTCTGGCACTCCACGGTATTTTGAATAGTCATTGCAAACACTATAATTCAAACATGTCAATTCTTCTTTGGTCTTCCTTATTCGTTGTCCAGCTTTCCATTCATCTGAGGTAAATGAACATAGCACAGCTTGGGCCAGGCGAGCCTCAGTACTCAAAGTGACGTTTTTCCTTTTTAACACTTTAAAGAGGTCTTTTGCAGCAGATCCGCCCAATGCAGTATGTCATTTGATTTCTTGACTACAGCTTCCGTGGGTGTTGGTTGTGGATCCAAGTAAAATGAAATCCTTGACAAATTCAATCTTTTCTCCATTTATTATGATGTTGCTTATTGGTGGAATTGTGAGGATTTCTTTTCTTTATATTGAGGTGTAATCCATACGTAAGGCTGTAGTCTTTAATCTTCATCAGTAAGTGCTTCAAGTCCTCTTTGGTTTCAGCAAGCAAGGTTTTGTCATTTCCATAAAACAGGTTGTTAATGAGTCCTTCTTCAGTCCTGATGCTATGTATCATATAAACCAGCTTCTTGGATTATTCGCTCAGCAGATTGAATAAGTATGGCGAAAGGATACAACCCTGAAGAACACCTTCCTGTCTTTAAAACCGCACAGTATCCCCTTGTTCTGTTTGAATGACTATCTCCTGGTCCAAGTACAGTTTCTTGGTGAGCACAGTTAAGTATCCTGGAATTCCCATTCTTCACAATATTATCCATAATTTGTTATGATCCACACAGCCGAATGCCTTTGCATAGTCAATAAAACATAAGTAAACATCTTTCTGGTATTCTCTGCTTTCAGCCAGGATCCACCTGACATTATCAATGATACCCTTGGTTCCACATCCTCTTCTGAATCCAGCTTGAACTTCGGGCAGTTCTGTCAACATATTGCTGCAACCACTTCTGAATAACCTTCAGCAAAATTTTACTTGCATGTGATATCAATGATATTGTTCAATAATTTCCACATTCTGTTGGATCACCTTTCTTTGGAATGGGCACAAATATGGATCTCTTCCAGTCAATTGGCTAGGTAGCTGTTTTCCAAATTTCTTGACATAGATGAGTGAGCACCTCCAGTGCTGCATCTGCTTTTTGAAACATCTCAGTTGGCATTCGGTCAATTCCCAGAGCTTTGTTTTTCTCCAATGCTTTCAGTGCAGCTCGGACTTCTTCCTTCAGTACCATTGGTTCTTGATCATATGCTACCTCCTGAAATGGTTGAATATCAACCAATTCTTGTTACAGTGACTCTTTGTATCCATTCCATCTTCTTAGCATACTTCCTGCGTCATTCAATATTTTTTCCATAGAATCCTTCACTATTGAAACTTGAGGCTTGAATTTTTTCTTCAGTTCTTTCAGCTTGAGAAATGCCAAGTGTGTTTTTCCCTTTTGGTTTTCTAAGTCCACGTCCTTACACAGTTCATTATAATACTTCACTTCATCTTCTCAAGCTGCCCTTTAAAATTTCCTTTCAGCTCTTTTAGTTCCTCGTTTCTTCCATTTGCTTTTGCTAGTCTATGTCAACAGCAAGTTTCATAGTATCTCCTGGCATCCATTTTTTTTTTCTTTTCTGTCTTTATAATGACCTTTTGCTTTCTTCAAGTATGATGTCCTCGATGTCATTCCACAACTCATCTGGTCTTTGGTCAACAGCATTCAGTGCGTCAAATCTGTTTTTGAAATGCTCTCTAAATTCAGGAGGGTAATACTCAAAGTCTTATTTTAGCTCTCGTGGTCTTGCTCTAATTTTCTTCAGCTTCAAGTTAAACTTGTATATGAGCAACTGATGGTGTGTTCCGCAGCTGACCCCTGCCCTTGTTCTGACTGATGATATTGAGCATCTCCATTATCTGCTTACACAGATGTAGTCAGTTTGATTCCTATGTATTCCATCTGGTGAGGTCCATGTGTATAGTCGCTGCTTATGTTGTTGAAATGAAGAAGTTGTAGGTCTTGTAAAATTCTATCTTGAGATTTCTGGCATCACTTCTATCACTAAGATCATATTTTCCAACTACTGATCCTTCTTCTTTGTTTCCAACTTCCGCATTCCAATCACCAGTAATTATCAATACGTCTTGAATTTTAGATATAATGGTTAAAAATGAGATATGAGGACAAATTGTTATCAACTAAGGAAAGGTTTTACTTAAAGAGCATGGAGTCATGTAGTAGTCACTTTTTTTATGGTTGTTGAATACATAAAAATTATTTTCAATATTTTTCATAATATACTAAAAACTGATGTTACTTTTGCTTCATATATATCATTTCCTATAGTATCTCAAATGGGAATGCTATAAATACCTCTTCTGGCAACAAAAATAACTCCATTCAATAACTACGGAAACAGAAATTTAGTATGATATGATCCCCAATTTGAAGTAAATCTAAAAACAAAATAATCTTATCATAAACCATAATGTGGTCACCTCTCCTTCCCTTCTCGTTTCTTCCCCTGTGAGCTTTTATTTTCTTTCTCTCTTTTTATTTGTAAGTTTAAATACTGCAAATTATAGTATTCTAAATTTTATTAACATTTTAAATATTATTACCTATTATGGTTATTATAACCATATGTCATTCTTATATGTTTAATAATTACTCAAATAACATGATGTTGAATTATGGCAAGCAATTATTTAGTTAAGATAATCTTGGCCAGAGAGTCAGACCTAGGTTCAAATTCTAACCCTAATACTTGCAAAATTGTATAATGTTTTCTTATCTGCAAAATAGGAATAACATCTAACAAAGTTGTGGTGAATATCTAAAAGTTATTTTTAACATAGCTTTTCTAAAACTATACACATAATTTCCCTCTCCCAATCTGTTACTTCTCAGAAATTTTTATTTTAGTAAGAGGCAAAATTATCTGCATAGTTGCCCAATAAGAATCCAAAAATAATCATTAATTCCTGCCATCGGCCCAATTTAACCATTCAGTCACCCAGGTTCGATAATGTTTCCCCTGATAACACATTAAATGTTTCACTTTTCTCCATACTCACTGTCATCTCTCTCATCAAGACCATAATTATCTTTCACAAAAACTTCTATTCACCACTTAACTGGTCTTGCTGCCTGTAGCCTTCTATCCCTAATATCTATTCTCTACTCTGAAGGCATAGTGATTTTAAAAATGTCTGTGTGATTGTGTCCCTTCCCAGTTTAAAACCCTTCAAAGTCTTCCCTTTGCTTTTGGAATAGAAGTAAATTCCTTAGGGTCTTACAGGACACTTTATTATGTGACCCTTCTTCCACTCCAGGTTCTCTCTCACATCTGTACCAGTTAGTCCCAGACTCCTTAAGAAATCTTTCGTATCTGTTCCTTTGCCTGGAAGATTCTTGCCTTTTCTCTGTCTGGTTAAATCGTACTCATATTCAGATTTCAAATATCACTTTCTCAAGAGGCTTTTTATGATGACAAGTTAGGCCTAAATCACTCTGCAGTCACAATGAACCGGAGCCTGTTGCTGTCAAGTTGATTCTAACTCATTCTGACCCTATAAGACAGAGTAGAACTGCCACATAGAGTTTCCAAGGAGTGCCTGGTGGATTTGAATTGCTGAGCTCTTGGTTAGCAGCCACAGCATGTAACCACTATGTCACCAGGCATTCCTCTCAAAGAACAATATTTTTTTTAAAGTCACTCTTCTCCAGTAGATTACAGAGCAGAGAGGGAGATGAGAGGGAAACTGGAAAGATGCGAGGAGGATGTAGGGGCTGTGAGGGCATGATACCTATACAGAAAGTTGTGCTGTAGCCCCATCCTTTCCTTTCCTCACCTCAAGGGGAAGACTACGGGGACCTGCCTTCATCTCAAATTCAGTGTGGACTGGAGGAAGGGTGGTTCTACTGTGCTACAGAGTTTATTATGTAACCCATGTAATTGGAAGGAGGAAGAAAAGATAGTTTAACTCTTACCTAAGAAATTTAGAAGGTAAAACAGGCGAGCTGCTTTGGTGGTGGGAACATCCTGCCATCTCTCTGTGTCTGAGCACAGAATGCAGGAATGCTTTCCCTAGACCAGATGGATATAGGATAGAAAGAAGAAGTCTGGATTCATTTTAGGTCCTGTTAGAGAAGACAACCTGAGAGGGAGAAGGATATTGATGAGCAGGAGTTTGGGTGGGGTGACCCACTAAAAAAACAGGGGCTGAAAGGACTAGACATCCCAGGGAGTGGGAAGCATCCCTAGAATGCAGGGAATTACCCCTGTAGGGGAACCTAGCAATGGGATTAGTTGAAGAACTCAGGATAAAGATTTGCTTCTTCTGTAAGCCCCAGGGACATCCTCAAGGAAAAACTGTCATGTTGCCACTTTCCCATCCTCCCTCTCCAGTGCCAGCCCAGGATGAAGCTGTAGTAAGCAAGCTCCAGAGACAGCATGGGAAAGGAGCAGTGCCACTACACTTCTTTTCTGGAAGACGATGGCTGCCAAATAGTAGCCTTAACTGACAGAAAGACAAAGGAAGTTTTGCCTTTGAATGAAGATTAAAGTATCAATTAATATCTTGGATTGGATACTCTTAATTTAGACAGTCACTTAAAAGTTCTCATTCAGGGGCAGTAGACAATTTTCCTCTCCCTAAAATATTAACAAGACAATGGGAGAAAATTGTGTTTTCACTATTCCATGATTTGTGCTTTTGAACATCCAATACAGGTCAACAAGATTTCAATATCCATTACGACATTCACTAAAACTTGTTATTTGAGAAACAATTTTGTGGGGAGTGAGAGCAAATATGGGTGAGAGCTATAAGGTGACCTTCAAAATGTGATCTGAACACCCCATGAGATTAAGGTTGCTCTATACTGTTGAAAGGGGCCCTGGTGGCACAGTGGTTAAGAGCTCAGCTGCTAACCAAAAGGTTGGCTGTTCAAATCCACCAGCTGCTCCTTGGAAACCCCCATGGGGCAGTTCTACCCTGTCCTATAGGGTTGCTATGAATTGAAATTGACTCGATAGCAGTGGGTTTGGTTTTTTTTTTTTTTTTTTTTTTGGTTATACTGCTAAAAATAATCTCACCTGTCAAAGTTAAGAATTATTTTTGTTTTAGTCATGCTCCTTTTGAGTAGCAATCAGAATGCATCCCAAGTGTTTTAACCTTATAAATGTTGATTTTCTTTCTTATATGAATAGTATACAAAACATAATCTGCCTTTTATGTGCCTTATATGTAGCTTAATGGAATAAGTTGTAGGAAAAACTGGTTTCATGCAGATCTATATTCATATGTCAATAAATTTGAAAGTAAGGGCAAATATAGTAGTTTCAATGGAATGTGGAATCTTAACTCTACTGACCACATGCTTACTCTAGCTTTCCCTTCCCTCCTTCTTTTGTTCTCAATTCTTTAAAATAATAAACTCAGTGTCTCAGATGGAATCAATTGATCATCCTAACTGTAGGACCCTAGACCATACTGACAAACAGACATACTAGAAATATTTCAAAGGCACATTGGCTTTGGCAACATACTGGCCTGTGTTTGATGTGGTCTCTACCATTTACTAGGTCCATTGGCAAGTTAGTTAATTAACTATGCTAATTGTCAGTGTCCTCATATAAAAAAGCACTATTATAATATCTACCCCACAGAGCTACCATAAAGATTAAATGAGACAAGGTACGTTGCTCAGCACATGGCCTAACAAGATAGAAGTGCCCACATACATACACAGGATAGCTACTTAATATTAAAATTAAATGCATAATATGCCCTAGACAACTATTTTACGTGAGAATAGAATTCTGTTTACTGTTGCAGCCAAACTAAGAATATAGCTAGCAAACAAAATAATTTACTCCCATTTAACTTTTAAAAAAGTAAAAAAAAAAAAGTCTAAAATAATACGTATCACCAGAACCAAAACATGATTTAGAACACTTTTTTTTTTTTAAAGAAATTGCTACTAACACAGAAATAAATACATCCACAGATAAAAAGTGTCTATATATAAACCTAAGTCTATATTGGAATACAACATATTCTAAATGTATTACCTAAAATAATTAAGGGGCAAACGGGATATTCAATAAATAACTTGAGGATAACTGGCTAGCCATTTGGCAAAAAGTCAGGATTTCTACTTTACTTAAACATAAATAAATTTGAAATGTTAAAATGTAGCATATGAAAAGAGAAAATATTTCAATTTTAGAAAAAAAAAAAGTAAATGCATATTTTTACAGCCCTGAGATTTTATAACTACTTCAAGTATGATATTAAATCCAAAACCCATAGGGAAAAAAAAATAATAGAATTGAGGACATCTAATTAAAAATTCACAGATGGCAAAAGCAAGCAAATAAAAAAATGAAAACAAAACTCGATAATATCAATCAAACAAACAAACAAAAAAAAACCACAAACAGGTTACAGGTAGGAACCAAAATTTAAAAACTGTATGCATTATTCTTGCATAATCACAGGAAGCAAGGGATTTAATTCAGAGAGAAGTAGTATCAGTTGTGGCTCGGTCACTATTTGGCAGAGGATCCTATCTATCATCTATTGGGTACCACTACTTTGAATGGCACACCTGGGCCTTTCTCAGGAATAAGCAGCTATTAAAGCGCATTTAAAGCTGGAGGTAACCTTACAGATCATTCTGATCCTGTCTACATTTTACAAACAAGAAAACTAAGACTCAGGGAAGTTAAAATCACGAGCCATAACAGAGATAGGTACAAGATACAATAAGAGCCGGGGGGGTAAAAAAAACATCTTGTCTGAAGAATAAGGAGGTCAAAGCAATCTTTGCTGAGGAAAGAGCACTCCAGATAGATTTAGAAAGATGAATAATAAGTCTAAAGATGGACCTGGAGGGAAAGGAATTCCAGGTTTAAAACTTGGAAGAGCAGGAAGGGGAGAGTGGTGACACACTGCAGGGATTGCAACCAATGTCACGAAACAATTTATGTTTAACTTTTTTGAAGGGGAAACTTGTATGCTCTGTAAAATTTCACCTAAAGCACAATAAAATAATTAAAAAAAAAAAAAGATGTATAAAGGCCTGAGCCACAACAGAGAAAGGTGTGTCCATCACATTGTAGTGGTTAGATATAATTATAATTGAAGTATAGGTTATAAATAATGAGAAATGAATTTTAAAATATGGACACGTGCTGAATATGTGTGTGCCAGGCTACATAATTCTGAAACTTTCCTATAGCTGATGAGGACTCCGAAAATTTTTACAGTAGAAAACTAACATGCTCAATGTCATGTTTTAGAAAGTAACTTTGGTGGCTGCTTGAAAGATGGATAATAAGAATTTGGAGATAAGTCACCTCTCCTTCAAGAGCCTGCCCAAATATTCCACTAGGCCTTCAGGTTTCTACCTTGGCAGAATGAGTCTTCTTTCCTTTTTGTACTATATTTATATGTTTATTATAAATACATATATGAATTTCTAGCTTTCTCACTACAGTGATATTCCCCATAAGAGAAGGGTATGCTTCAGAGAAACCTTCTCCACCAAAAATACACTCCACATAGCCAACACAAAAATGTCCATTTAAACAATATATGGGGCTAGTTTCTCTGAAACTCAAAAGGAATAATGCCCATATTCTATGCTAGTGAGTTTGCGTATAAAATAATACAGCATGTAAAGAAGTAACTATAGTATGAGACTATATAAGTATGTGTGTGTGTATGTGTGAGCATGTGCGTGTGTGTATCTGTATAACTATAAAAAAACAAAACAAAACTCATTGCTGTTGAGTTGATTCTGACTTACAGCGACTATTATGGATTGAATTGTGTCCCCCTAAAATGTGTGTCAACTTCGCTAGGCCATGATTCTCAGCATTTATGTGACTGTCCATCAGTTTGTCATCTGATGTGATTTTCCTATGTGTTGTAAATCCTACCCCTATGATGTTAATGAGGCAGGATTAAAGACCATTATGTTAATGATGCAAGACTCAATCTATAAGATTAGGTTGTGTTTTAAGTAAATATTTTGAGATATAAAGACAGAGGCAAGAAGAGAGACAGGGGGACCTCATACCACCAAAAAGCAGTGCCAGGAGCACAGCGTGTCCTTTGGACCCGAGATTCCTAGGCTGAGAAGCTCGTAGATCAGGGGAAGATTGATGACTAGGACCTTCCCCCCAGGGCCAACAAAGAGAGAAAGGTTTCCCATGGAGCTCGCACCCTGAATTCAGACTTCTAGCCTACAAGACTGTGAAAGAAGGAACTTGTTTGTTAAAGCCATCCACTTGTGGTATTTTTGCTATAGAAGCACTAGATAACTAAGACAGTGACCTATAATATAAGACAAAGACATATTTGAGACAAATGAGTGAGGATGAAGTGTTTATTTCCACAAACTGAAGAATAAAAGAAAACCCTGTAGATAATTGCTATTTGAAATAGGCCTTGATACACACGGAGAATTTAAGCACAACATGGTTTGGTAGAGAAACTGAAGAGCCTAGAGGATAATATAAGCAAAGGCATTGAAACAAAGAAAAGGAATTATAATTCCTTAATACCAAATATCCGTTAGTATTAAAATTCCCCCATTTTTTTTCAAGATTGTTGTGTTAGCAAATTGTTTGAATCAAATCTAAAGAAGGAATATAAACATTGCAATTGGTTGATGTACCTATTCAGTATTTTTTAAACTATAGGTCAGCCTCCATAACTGCTTCTTTTTCCTTGCAATTTGTTTCTGAATGTTTTCTTCTATTGTCATGATAGGACACAGCACACTCCATAATCTAGATGATTTAATTTTCTCTCCCAGACAAAGTGCTAGAAAGTAGTTCTTCATCAGGACTTTGGGTATAAGCATTTTTCTGCTAAGTATATTCAAAAACATATATCAAAAAGATACGCTCACATAGCCCCTCCCTGGAAGTTCTTTGCTACTAATGACTATAGATTAGAAATATAGAATTAAGTTAATTTGGTGAATGAATATTTCAAATACCTAGCATATGATCATTAGGGATTAATTTCATTAACAACTTTTTTCCTTTGTGATTTAAGGCATTTAAATCTTAAATCTTTTAAATATATTAGGGTGTCCACGTAGAACTGCCTGCAATAAAGGCACTTTAATTTTTCAAGCTAATGAGAATTCAGGTGATTTTATTTCCTCAGAATTTAGTGTAAACCACATTGCTTGTAATTTTCTAATATATGTGATATACAATATCCCTATGTATTCATCAAGCCTGCTTGTAAATATTTATATTAACATTCACCATCCTTCTCAAAGACAGATTACTGTCTGTTTCTGTATAATTCTCTGATTCAGTGTCAAATGTGTGCTTAGAAAGAAAACGGAAATATTTGGCAAAATATGAAAAAAGGGAATGGAAGTGTAAACTGCGTAAAATATCTATAATGACTTAAACAGATTACATATCATTAGAACCCCTGTGGGATGTCAAGGTCAAAATGAGTGAAGGCATTCACTTCTCATCAGTGAAAGTCAGGGAGCGAAGTGTAGTCACTTTCTAAGAACTATTACCCAACCCCATAGAGCCAGGATTAATTTACAGAATTTAATGCTTAGTTGAAATAAAAACGTTCCTGTTCTTAGTGAAGTGAGGATAAAGTTGCCTGTAACAATCATAGGTCTGAATTGGAATTATTTAATGAGCAGTCTGGTTGGAAGCAACTGGTCTCCAAGGAATGTTAGGTAATTTTCCCTCATCTTGAGTTAAATATCAGTCTGCGAAGAGAGCCCTAATGACTAGTCACAAAGTGACTGCTGAACATTCTTTCTACCTTAACAAAAGCCAAAAAGGAGTATTAGAGCTGAAAATAGTCATTATTACTCATTTGATTAGCTCTTTAAAAACTCTTACCCTGGGATGTGGGGTAGCAGGACTAAACTTGAAGCCCTCTGTTTGGCTCTAACATGGGCCCTAAATTTCTCCAGAAGAATATAGAGATGAAGAGGGAGGGTATTCAGGGAAGTAGAGTGATTTGCTAGCTTTTCTAAGGGCTCTCCATAACCACTCAACAGATCACAGCCTCTATAGCCTTACCTAGGAAAAACAAAAATGGTGTTGGCTTAATAAGGAGAACATTTAAAATAAAAAAACCAGTAGTGTCTTAGTATCCATATATTGCTATCTTATTATATTATGAATATATAGGTTTGGAATATCACATACATGGATCACAGAGTTCCCGCTGAAAATATCATAACCTCAACAATGTGATCTGCTCTTAAATGTACAAAAACCCTTAAGATATATATTAGGAAGAACCTAGAGCCCTTGAGAGTTATTAAGGAAGCAGGTTATTCTAATGAAGGTGCAAAGTCCCTTTAATATTTTCTGATTCTGGCAATAATCCCCTATCTGTAGTTATGGTAGCCATTGATGAAAAATCTGGAAAAAAAACAAATATGTAGATGCATCGAAAAATTTTAAGAAACGAATTTGGTCTGCCCTTGGCATTTTCTGGCTCCAGCTATATTTGGTTTCATTTCCAAGAGGCTATTCTAGTATAATACTACAAGGTATTCTTTTGCCTTAGGCACTTTCTTTCAATAATAATAATAAAGCATTGCCCTGAAATTTAGAAACTTATGATACAGTTTCATTTCTGTAACTTTTTCTGTGATCACTGAAAAGTCACTGAAACTCTGATTCATGATTCAGTTTCAAGGATTAGGTTAGATCAATATTGTTAAGAGCTACAGAAAAGTCAAGGAAAACCACCATATATTTTTACATCTTGAATTCACATTGCGTAGGTTAGCATCAAGATGGTAGCTAGGGACAAAGTGCAATGGCATGGACTTAAAGACGTAAGCAGTGAAGTAGAACCAGTTGAAGGTGACCACTTGAATCTTAGCGTGTGGAACCAAGTGGGGACTTAGGATCATTGAGTTCAACTACTGAATTTTACAGTGAGAAGAGGAAAGGCAACAAGGCGAAATGACTTTCCCAAAGTCTAAAGATGGAGCCCTGGAGGCACAGCGGTTAAGAGCTCGGCTGCTAACCAAAAGGTTGGCAGTGGAAATTCACCAACCGCTCCTTGGAAACCCTATGGGGCAGTTCTACTCTGTCCTGTAGGGTTGCTATGAGTTGGAACTGACTCGACCACGATGGTTTGTTTGTTTGTTTGTTTTTAAAGCTAACTTTAACTTTGTTCAGCTTTAGTTTGTTGGAGACCTGCTGGCTCAGTGGTTAAAATGCTTAGCTGCTGATTGAAAGGTCAGCGGTTTGAATCTACCAGTCCCTCTGTGGAAGAAAGATGTGGAAATCTGCTTCCATAAAGATGTACAGACTTGGAAATGCTATGGGGCAGTTCTACTTTCTCCTATAGTGTTGCTACGAGTCAGAATCCACTCGATGGCAGTGCGTTTGGTTTTGGGTTGGGTCAGTTTGTCATGCTGTGGTAGTTCACTTGTTGCTATGATACTGGAAACTATGCCACTAGTATTTCAAATACCAGCAGGATCACCCATGCTGGACAGGTTTCAGTAGAGCTGCCATACTAAGTCAGACTAAGAAAAAAGGCCTGGCATTCTACTCCCAAAAAAATTAGCCAATAAAAGCCCTATGGACCACAGCAGAATATTTTCCAACATAATGCTGGAAGGTGAACCCAGTAGGTTGGAAGACACTCAAAGTACACAGTGGTTACAACAATGGATTCGAGCAGGCCAATAACTGTGAAAATGGCTCAGGATGGAACAATGTTTTGTTTTGTTTTACATAGGGCTACCATAAGTCAGAGCCAACTAGATGACAACTAATAAAAAACACAAAGCTTGCCAGAGGCAGAATTGGGACCAGCCCCTGGCTGCTTAATTTGGCTGAATATTCTTTCCACTACACTATAATGGGTAATCAGAAAAGTAAAAAAAAAAAAAAATGATGGATAATTGCTGTAGGGTGAGTTGGAGTTTTATTAATATATTATTTTCTAGAAGATCCCTATAATCTTGACTGACCAGCAATAAGTAGACAAAGTTCTAAGATAATGCAACCAACCTCCTCATAGAACATTAACATGTGTCCAACATGGGCTATCATTCAGTGTGAAATTCTTCCTCACATAAATTCATAAATTAAATTACAGTTATTTGTTAAAACAAAGGTTGCTCATTTAATAGTACATGCATTAGCTAAAAACAAAACAGAACAGATTTTTAGTGAGAAATAAAACATTTAAAAAACTCTTCTGCAGTCTTCTAATGGGCAGGACTTCCACAACGATGGATTAAGGAGCTCAGCACACACTTTTCCCGGCAAAACAACAATTCGACTGGTGAAAATTATTTTAACAAAAAAAACAATCATTTATAGTCTATGAAAATTATCCTAAGAGCATGAAGCAAACGGAGAACCGTTCACTCAAGAAAATCTACTAAATCTTAACAAGAACGTGAGCGTCTGCAGCATTTGAGCCATGACCCACACTCAGTGACCCAGTTCAATGTTACGGAAGTTCTACCCCGAGCATATGTAGTTCTCTCTCCTTCCTACTTTCATTCAGGGGCTACAGTTTTTTTCTGGGAGGGGCAGGCTGCTGGCATTTCTCATGCCCCTATACCTGTGTCACAGAGCCTCTATTCCAGTCAGGCACAGCCAAGAGGATCAGGTTTCTCTTCTACCACCAAGCTCCCACTTGTGCAGCACGAGCTTTACCACAGACATAACCCAACCATTGCTGTCGAGTCATTTTCGACTTATAGTGACCATATAGGACAGAGTAGAAGAGCCCCGTAGTTTCCAAGGAGCAGCTGGTGGATTCAAACTGCTGACCTCTTGGTTAGCAGCCAAATGCCTAACCACTGCACCACCCCAGGCATATCAGTCTGAAAATGCCAGGGCCCGGACCACCCCCAACCCCACTCACTGTTACAGTAGAGATCCAGGCCACTAAGGGCAAGCTGAGAATACAAGAGACCGCTAGCCTTCCTCCAGTGCCCACTCTAGGGCAGGGGTGTTACTCTGGCTCTGCTCCCTCAGCTCCAGTGCAGTGGCATAGGGGTCCTGCTAAGAGGGAAAGGCAGGTCATGAGGATGAAAAGCACCATGTATCTTTCTGAGGGGACTAACTTCATTTGGAACAGGGGGTGGAGAACTCTATGTCTAAAGTGTTGTCAAAAGCAATGGAAATCTTGGGAGAGAGCAATAAAGAAACTTGTAGCTACAATACAAACAAAACAGTATAGTAGTGAGAAGTTTAACAGAGATAAGGTAGAAAATAGCATAGAACAGGCCTCCTGAGATCGGAGTCAATTCTGGGGGTCAGCAAGGTTACATTTATGAACTAGGCTGCACCCACTTAGGACCAATCTTACTAAGACATAGAACAGTCCTTCCCTAAATTGCACACAAATGCATCCACACAGGGTAGAGGCCTCACTCGCACAAGGGACCTAAACACAGCCTCTGACCAAACACTGACCAAACAATATCCTACTCTAACCCAAGGCAACTCCTAGGAAGCCAGTTTTAAAATTAATATCACTATCTCCCTGTCAGCCCGGAAGAATACGTACAAGCCCAAGGCTGTGCCCTCTCAGGAATGATCAGAGAGGAAATGTCAATCTACTACTCTCTGGCTAAATGTGGGCTAGAAAATCGTGAACTACCTGAACTGTAATAGCAACTTTCAAGTCACACATATATCCAACAGTAAAGGGTAAAAATCTAACTGCCTAAGGAGGCTTAAACACAACCTTTGACCAATAAGTGGCTTATGCGGACCCACGCTCAACCCCTCAATATTCAGGCTAAAAGATAAAAATAAGCAAAAAATCTGAGCAGAGATATCAGAGAATGTATAATGAAAGGGAAATTGACTTCACAGAATTCATTCAGCCAGGTCACTAAACCAATAAACAAAAGACAAGCAAACAACAATAATAACCCCTTTGGTGTAGAGAGATTAGAAGTCAGAGCTGCTACAATGTATTATCTATAATATTCATGTTCAGTAAAAAATGCATGAGATATATAAAGAAAGAAAAGGTGATGCATGGAGAAAGAAAAAAAAAGCAGGAAATAGAAAGGGCCTTTGGAGGGGTCCAGATGGTGGACTTAGCTGGACTTAGGTGGACAAAGAAATAAAAGAAACCATGCTTAAACAATTACAGGGAGATATGCTACCAACGTCAACAGTCAAACCAAAAACCAAACCAGTTGCCGCAGAGTCGATTCCGACTCATAGCGATCCTCAAGGACAGAGTAGAACTGCCCCAAAGAGTTTCCAAGGATCTTCTGGTGGATTTGAACTGCCAGCCTTTAGGTTAGCAGCCACAGTCTTAATCACTACACCACCAGGGTTTCCAGTGTCAATAAAGAGATGGAAATTATTAAAAGGAATCAAATGGAAATTATGGAATTGAAAGTACAATAACCAACATGAAAATTAAGTAGATGATGGCCACAGTAGATTTAAGGTGGCAGAAAAAAGAATCAGTGATTTTGAAATAGATCAATAAACATTATGAAATCAGAGAGAAGGAAAAAACATAACACAGGAAGAAAAATGAAATGAAATATGATCAGAGCCTCAGGAAATGTGTGACACCATTAACAGTATCAATTTATGTGTAATGGTAGCCCCAGAAGGAGAGAAGAACAAAAACAAATTCAAGGAAATAATGGCTGAAAAAAATTCCAAATTTATTAAAAAAAAAAAAAAAATTAGTCTACATGTCAACCAAACTCAATAAATTGCAAGTAGATTAAGTACAGAGATTCACACCCAGACATACCACAGTCAAAATATTGAAAACCAAAGACAAAAAGAAATTTTGAAACAAGAATCTTATGTACAGCAAAATAATCTTTAAAAAGGAAGTAAAAATATACTCTCAAAAAACTGAGAGAATTTGTTGTTAGCAGACCTGCTTTACAAGAAACACTAAAGGAAGTTCTTCAGGTTGAAAGCAAGCGACATCAGGCAATAATGCAAATCCATGTGAAAAAAAGAAACAGTGCTAATAAAGATAATTGTGTGGTAATTACAACAGACAGTATATTTGCATATTTCCTCTCCTTTCTTGTCTGGACTGATTTATAAAGTAATTGCATAAAACAATACAGATACCATTGTACTGTTTGTCCTATACATACATAAATGCAATATATTTGACAAAAAAAGAAAAAAGTAAGTGGGAGGGAACAAAGTTGGATCATCCTAAGAAAATATTACCAGATGATAGCTGAAATTCACAGGAGCAAATGAAGAAAACTACAAAGAGAAAATAGAAGGCTTATATAAGAAACTATATAAATTTGTACTTGTTTTCCTTTTTTTCTTAGCTTATTTAAAATATATAAGATTATATAAAGTAATAATTATAAAGTATCATTGGTTTTGTAACATATGTAGATGTAATATGTATAAACTGTAAGCACAAAAATGGAGAGAATAAAGCTATATAATTGTAAAGTCTCTGTATTTCACTAGAACTAGTCAGCAGAAATCTGAAGTTGACCCTGATGTGACAATGCCTATCCTAAGCCCTAGAATAATCACTATGAATATAACTCAAAAATACAATTAAAAAATCATTAAAGGAATTAAGCTTTATGCTAGAAATTATTTACTAAACACAATAAAGACAATAAAGGAGGTATAGAGGAACAAAATACACATGAGAAATACAGAAAACAAAAATGAAGTGGCAAATACAAATCCAACCATATCAATAATAACGTTATGTGAATGGATTAAACAATTTAATCAAAAGGCAAGATAGACTAAATAAAAAAAAAAAGAAAGAAAACAAGATCTAACTATCTACTGTCTACAGAACACCTTAGAGTCAAAGGTACAAATACGTACAAAGTAAAACATGGAAAAACATACAAACAACCATAAGAGAGCTGGAGTAAGAATATTAATATGAGACAAAATAACTTTAAAATAGAAAAATACTAGTAGGGTAAAGAAGAACATTTCATAATGATAAAAGATCAGTCCACCAGGAATATATAACCATAATATACAGATATGCACCTCACAGCACAGCCCCAAAATACATGAATCAAAAACTGACAGAATGGAAGGGAGAAATAAACAATCCAACAATAATAGTTGGAGACAGCTAAACAGTGGAAGCAACACAATGCCCATGAACTGACAACTGGATGGATAAAATATGGTATATCCATACAATGAAATATTATCCAACAATAATATAAATAAAATATCTATATATTCTATAATGTAGATAAATGATAAAAAATTATACTAAGTGAAAGAAGTCAGTCATATAGAGCCACATATTATGCGATTCAATTTATACGAAATCTTCAGAATAGGCAAATATATAAATACAGAAAGTAGGCTAGGGGTTGCTCAGACCTGAGGGTTGGAATGTAGAAAAAGAATGGGAATTGACTGTTGCCTCATGCTGCTATAACGGAAATACCACAAGTGGGTGGGTGGTTTTAACAAATAGAAGTTTATTTTCTCAAAGTTTAGGAGGCTGGAAGTCTGAATTCAGTGTGCCAGCTCTAGAGGAAAGCTCTCTTTCTCTCTGTCCACTCTGGGGGAAGGTCTTTTGTCTCTTTTCAGCTTCTATTCATTGGCTCCTTGGTGATCTTCATGTGCCATGGCATCTATCTTCCCCCACCCCTCTTTACTTGCTCCCTGGCTTGCTCAATCTGCTCTTTTTACATCTCAAAAAAGATTGATGTAAGACTTACCCTACGCTAATATTATCTCATTAGCATAACAAAGAAAACCCATTCCCAAATGGGATTATAACCACAGGTATATAAATTAGGATTTACAACGCATGTTCTAGGGGAACCCAATTCAATTCATACCAACTGTTAATGGGGTTTCTTTTAGGGAGGATGAAAATATTCTAAAATTCCATTGTGGTGATGGTTATACAACTTTTCAATAAACTTAAAAAATTGGATTGTACAGTTTAATGCACGATACCAAAAGTATGCTTAACCCAAGATAGGTCTGTTTCTAAGTGATATATCCACAGTATTACGCTAACAGGTATCTGGTTCATATAGGAAATTGAAGAACTATATGTATGTTTGTATTCCTGTTCTGAAGATGTGACATTATTTTTCCTTTTTTTATTTTATAATACAGTTGATCTCAAAAATTAAAAGCAAATATGCATGAAGTTTACAAGTCTAACATTAAAAAAAGTTGCCAACCACTACCTCTTACTTTAAGGAAATTTCCAAATATATATATTTTTTTTATAATGAAGGAAATGAAAGTAATTTCAAGACATATGAAATGTGACAAAAATAATAAAAACAAATAAATAAAAGTTCTTAAAACACTTTATTTTAAAGACATTCCATATTTTTATTATGATTAGCCCATTGACTATGTATATTATAGATTGAAATATGTCCCCCCAAAAAATGTGTTATAAATCCTAACCTCCATGCCTGTGGTTATAATCTCATTTAGGAATGGATTTTCTTTGTTATGTTAATGAGGTAGAGTTAGTGTAAGGTGTGTCCTGAGTCAATCTCTTTTGAGATGTAAAAGAGATTAAACAAACGAGCAGAGGAGAGATGGGGTAAGACAGATGCCAAGACAAATGGAGATCTCCAAGGACCAGGAAGCAGAAGCTGAAGAGACAAAGACCATCCTCCAGAGGTGACAAAGAGAAGGACTTCGCCTACAGCTGACACTCTGAATTCAGACTTCTGGCCTCATAAACTGTGGGAAAATACATTTCTGTTTATTAAAGTCACTCTTTTGTGGTATTCCTGTTATAGCAGCACTAGATAAGACGGAATTTGGTATCAGAAGAGTGAGGTGTTGTTCTAACAGATACCTAAAATGTGGAAGCAGTTTTGGAATTGGGTAGTGGGAGCAGCCTGAAAGAGTTTTCAGGTGCCTAATAATAAAAGCCTAGATTGCCTTGAAGAGACTGTTGGTAGAATTATGGATGTCAAAGGCAAGTCTGGTGAGGGCTCAAAAAGAAGTAAGAAGAGCGATATAGAAAGCCTTTATCATCTTAGAGAAAACGTATGGCATGGGCAACAGAATGTTGCTAGAAATATGGACATTAAGTGTGCTTGTAGTGAAGCTTTCAAAGAAAATGATGAAGATGTGATAGGACAAGTGATGAATGGTGATGCTTTCTATGCACTGGCAAAGAACTTGTCTGAATTATGTTCAAATGTTTTGTGGAAGGCAGAACTTATAAGTGATGAACTTGGATATTTGGCTAATGAGATTTCTAAGCAAGATCTTAAAAAGGCCTCTTGGTTTCTCCTTGCTGCTTATACTAAAATGTGAAAGGAAAGAGATGAACTTAAACAAGAACTGTACGAAATGAAAACAACTTCTACAGCAGGAAACAGGCCAAAGGAGCTTTATCTGTCATCCACCAAGAAAAGAAAATGATCATCCCTGGAGCAGCTTGGAGATCAACAGAACTGTTTGAAGGAGCACAAGAAGCAGGGTCTTCTCTGTTTCAATGGGTGGGGCCACAGACTCCGAGGTTTCAAAGTGTTATATCTTCACCAACTTGGTTTCGGTTCTGGAGTGTAGAGAGCTGCCGTTGTGCTGTGCCAGGGGGATGGGGCTGCTGCCCAAAGTTGAGGGGGCAGGGTGTCATGCCCAAGAGGCAGAAGAATGAGGCCTGCTGGGGCCAAGGGGGTGGGGTTGCCACTCAGATGGATTAAGAGAATGGGGCCACCCAAAGCTGTGGAGCCGAGTTGCCTTCTCAGTGGACCTTGAAGGTGGAGATGAACTCCAAGGTGGAGGGGTCTCCACCCAGAATCCAGAGGACATGGCCAATGCCCAGAGTCTAGAGGCAGGGCTATTTCCCAGATGGCCTCAGAGAAAGATGATTATTTTCAAGTCTTAAGAGCTAATGTAATTTGTTCTGCTGGGTTTTGGACTTGCTTGGTGTCTGTTATCCCTTCCTTCCCTCCAATTTCTTACATTTGTAATAGAAATGTCTACCTTGTACCTGTTCACCATTGTACATTGGAAACAGGTCACTTGTATTCTAGATTTCACAGGTCCATAGGTGAAGAGGGATTTTGCCACAGGATGGAATATGCCTAAAGTCTCACCCGTATTTGATTTAGATGATTCAAAAGATGAGATTTCGAACTTAGAGTTTATTTAAGACATTTGGGATCGTGTAATGGGGTGAATGTGTTTTGCATGTGGCAAGAACATGAATTTGGCGGGGGGAGGAAGTGAAAGGGTGGTCTGTTAAGGATTAAATTATGTCCCCAAAAAATATGTGTTGTAAATTCAAGCCTCTATACCTGTGGTTATAATTCCATTTAAGAGTGTGTTGTCTTTTTTACTTTAATGAGGCAGAATTAGTGAGGGTGTGTCTTGAGTCAATCTCTTTTGAGATACAAAAGACAGATGTAAGACAGATGCCAAAACAAATGAAGATCTCCAAGGACCAGGAAGCAGAAGCTGAAGAGACAAAGACCTTCCTCCAGAGCTGACAAAGAGAAAGCCTTCCCCTAGAGTTGGCACCCTGAATTCAGCCTTCTAGCCTCCTAAACTATGAGAAAATAAATTTCTGTTTCTTAAAGCTACCTATTTGTGGTATTTCTGTTATAGCAGCAGTAGATAATAAGACAGTGCATTTTTATATTTTGTCATTTTCCTAATTTACAAATCCCATCAAATTATACTAGTTTCTGATATATTGTAATCTTTCTTTAAATGCTCTGAGTTTTTAAATTGATTCAAATATTTGTTTGTTGTTTTTTAGAATCAATTATATCAACAGTTGTGTATTTGATATTCACACTCTCTATTAAAGCATACTTCCTTATGCATATTTAAGAATCAGATTCCCATTTCCCATTTCTTTTTTTATACTATAAGGATATCTTAACCTGCTTCCTTTTTTCTCTATTATAAACTAAGTTATATATAAATTATTATTATTATTTTTAAAATTTTGCTTTTAAAATTATATATATTTCTGGTTTTAATGAAATTCCAGACAATGTAACAACAATAAGAATTCAGTGTGGTGACTTGACCCTGACAACAGTAAGCTTTGCATTATTGACCATGTCACTTACTTCAACTTCACTGTGCTCTATTGCATGGGTTTTGAACAACAAAACCTCACTAGACATAGGCTATTTGGAAATCTATAACTCTGTCTATCATGTTGACCATTTCTTGGCAAATATAAACACACTTGATATAAATATGTCTTTTGAATGAAGATCTATATGAGCTGATCTATACCTATATTTCTAAGCAATTCCTGACTTTTGTATCAATGTGATACAACTTCAATTAACTCTGACAGAAGAAATGCAAAAAAAGGAAAAAAAAAAACACATACTTGAAACACAGTTTAAATCAATATTCATTGATTTCTAGGACACTAAATTCAAAGAGCCGTAAACAGAGACAGATTCTGAAAAATGTGGCCATAGACACTAATCAAAGAGATATACATTTACAAGATAGTAAAGTCTCAAGGTTTTTAGCAACATTTGCATACTCTGGGGGCAACAATTGTAGGAATGGAATTTCTATGTACAAAAGACAATAATCTCCCATCACTGTTGAAATAATTAAAAGCTATAACTGGCTGAATTAAAGTGTGTAGTTTTAGACAATGCTCAATCAAAATACTTATTCATGAGAAAGAATAACAATAAGCTGACAAAGTATGTCATTTGTCTCTTTGGTTTTTGTCATGACAGCAGTTTTCTGTTGTTATAAGGCTATTATGATGAAACATGACATTTGAAGTACTTGCCTAAAAAACCCAAAAACTACATTGGTTAAATACACTTTTCCCAGTGATTTGATTCATAGTTTGGAAAGGCACATTTATTTTACTAGCTTCGGCAAATTATCTCACTTGTCTTGAGCTTGTTAATGAAGACAATAGACATCGACTGAAGGCCTACTATGTGCCAGCCAAAACAGTAACTTTTTAACAATTATTGTATTTAACCTTCTCAACAACCTTATGAAGTAGGTATTGGTATCTGAATTTTATAGAAGGGGAGCTAAGGCTCAGGGAAGTTAAATATTCTGTACACGCTTAGGTAGCTAGCAAAATGGCAAAGTTTACCTTCAAATTAGTTCTAACTCCAAATTTCTCTCTGTCATTGGTATTTTTCTAGGTGGCAATTTTCAAATGTTTGTATTCAGATCAAAAGGACAGTGAATGAATACGAAAATTGCAGCCTCAGTCTAATTCTACTATACTTAATGGATAGCATCACCCTCACCTGGAATTAAGAGATTATTACTATTGCTATTTTTTGTGATGTTTTATCTTAGATACGCAGATGACAAAACCCTGCTTGCTGAAAGTGAAGAAGACTTGAAGCACTTACTTACTGATGAAGATCAAAGACTGCAGCCTTCAGTATGGATTATATCTCAACACAGAGAAAACAAAAATTCTTACAATTGGACCAATAAGTAACAGTGATAAACAAAGAAAAGATCGAAGTTGTGAAGGATTTCATTTTACTTGGATCTGCAATCAATGCCCATGGAAGCCGCAGTCAAGAAATCAAACAACATACTGCATTGAGCAAATGTGCAAATGGCCTCTTTAAAGTGTTTAAAAGCAAAGATGTCACTCTCAGTACTAATTTGTGCCTGACTCAAGCCATGGTATTTTCAATCACCTCATATGCACGTGAAAGCCAGACAATGAATAAGGAAGACCAAAGAAGAATTGATATCTTTGAATTATGGTGTTGGTGAGTAATAGTCAATATACTGTGTTCTGCCAAAAGCATGAACAAATCTGTCTTGGAAGAAATACAGCCAGAATGCTCCTTGGAAGTAAGGATGACAAGACTTTGTCTCACATACTTTGGACAAGTTATCAGCAGGGACCAGTCCCTGGAGAAGGACATCATGCTCAGTAAGGTAGAGGGTCAGCAAAAAAGAGGAATACCCTTGATGAGATGGATAAATAGAGTGGTTGTAACAATGGGCTCAAACATCAACGATTGTGAGGATGGTCCAGGACCAGGCAGTGTTTCGTTCTCTTGTACGTAGGGTCTCTAGGAGTTGGAACTGACTTGACAGCACCTAGCAACAACATGTCTTAGGGGAATCAGTCTTGTGTTAACTCATTAAAACATACCAAGTCACCCTGCTCTAGATATCACGGTGGCAAGGCAAATGATAGGAGCTATAATGGAATAAAGAAAATTCTCTACATCCAAATATCTAAGTTGACTAATTCTCACAATTTATTCTCTCCCTTAACAACTCGAGCTGTTACAGCATAAAGTAGAACTCGGAGTGTAGAAAAGGGCAGAGGGGACATTTCTGAGATGAGTTCTCTGAAGGTTATATGTTTACCAACACAAGAAAGATGGCTTAGCAGTAAGAATTCATTTGCATTATTAGAGTATTGCAGAATTATTTTAAATCTGCTAGTCAGATCTCAATATAATAAATGGCAGAACTTTTCATGGACTCCCACTTCTACTTTAGCTCCTATTCCTAGCTTTTGCTGTCCTGCTTCAGTTATCCAAACATTCAATTCAACATGTATTTAAGAAGTGACTAGTATGTGCCCAGTCTACGATGGAGTTGTAATGGTGAGAAAAAAGAAAGCCTCTATTTCATGGAGTATGCAGTTTATTAGGGGGAAGGGAGTTTAATTACATAATTAAGCAAACAAGTATGTACTTAGAAGTTGAAATAATTACTAAGAAGCTGAGAAATATAGATCTATATAAACACTAAAAAAAAAAAAAAACCCAAAAACACCTTGACTGAAGCTTGAGAAAGATTTCTTTGAGAAAATAATGCTTGAACTGAACTAAGTAAAAGGTTTAAGGGAGTAAGAAATTTTCTAGGCAAAGGGAGCACAAGTACAGAGAACTGATGGGGGAAGAGAAGAAGAAAGAACATTGAGTACAGTATGAGAGAAGGCTGGAAAAACAGGCTGGGGCCAAGCCATGAAAGAACCTACTGGTCATGTTCACGTCTATATTAAAGGTTTTAATCTTTATCTCAAGAGCAATTAGAAGTCACTTCAGGGTTTTAAGATGCATTTGTGTCAATGGTAGAGGAGGGTGATGTGATTAGGTTTGCATTTTTAATAATTAAAATTACTGTATACAGAAGGCACATCTAGAGTGGATGAGGGAGTCCAGTTATGAGGCTAATTAATCCATTGTGGAAAGTTAATTTTAAATTAAATCTTAACAGTGATCTAGGATGCATTACACGTCACAATGTTCACAGAACACTGTGGCTAGAATAATACATCATACAAAACAGATAATACAGAAATCAATCCTTGTAAAGTTGAGAAAACTGAAATCCAGAAAGGGGGAGTGTCTATCCCAATTATTTATCACAAAACCAGGACTAAAACCCAGAAGAACTAGTTCTAAATCCAGTGATCTTTCTACTAATTCAAAACGATTCAGGAGGAGGGTTTTACCTTAACAAAACCAAACCCATAGCCATCGAGTCGATTACGCCTCATAAACCTGAAGAGTCAAGCCAAATACACAGTGATGTCTTTACTAAAGGCATTATATTACATTCATTCAAGATGCAAATAATGACTGATGAAAAGTAAAATTGTATACTTAATGCCAAAAAGAAAACAAATCTTGGATAGCATTGCCAGTTACAGTCCTAGTAAGGAACAGAAGTCACATGCTGGGCAACTGAAGACCGTTTAATAAAGAGAATATTAATTAGATCATGGGCAGATGTAAGGAAAATCACAAGGAATAGCAGAGTATCCTGGAGCTAGCAGCTGGTAGCCGTTCACATCTCTTGACCTATAGGTGAAAAAGGAGGAAGACATCAGCATGAAGAGGCCTACGAAGCAGCCCCTGGTAGCCATCTTGGAAAGAGGGAGTCAGAGAATAAAAAGTAGCTCTCATTCTCCTGCAAGCACCTCTCACTGGCTAAACACAACCAGAAGTCAGAAGGCAAGGAATCTCTTTAATATCCACACAGAAAAATGCCCTGGTACACACAATGGAGTGTAGAAGGGTGGTGAGCAGATCTGGAGGGCAAACAGACAACATCTACTTTAACACAAAAGTCATCAGACATGACCATGTGAATCAGAAGAGATAGGGGCTGAACTTACACAATCAAAGCATGATTATTTGTCTACATTCAGCAAGATTTACTAATGTCGAGAAATTTTTTTTTCTGAAAATTCGAATATGTGAAAAGGTACGTAACACATAGATAAGTGTTAGTCTACAGCAGCAGACAAACATGTATCCTGGGTGATGTCCTGGACTTTTAAAATGACTGAGAGAGAACTCTTCACATTTTCAACTTGTAACCAAATGGTCATATGTAAATCGTGATCTGACCAAGAAAGTATACATGGAATTGTCTGTTGGCTTATGTGTATTCTCCTGGAAGTTGTGCATGAATAAAATGGGATAGGCAAATATTCTGCAGAGACTTAAGCTGGCCCCTTAATTTGCCTCAGGCTTTTAGATGTGGCCAATGTTGGTTCTGCAAAAATGCACAGACACAAATCCAATTCCTCAGAAACAATAAAGAAGCTGCTTAGTAAATTGCAATTGTATCAAGACAACTAACTAAATTTGTAATGCGTCAGAATAAACTGCTTAAATTATTGCTTTTAGAAAACATTAAACATAAAAAAAGATGCTTGTGTAAGTAAGAATTAATCTAAAGATTGGCTCATAATCACAGAAGAGTAAATTACCCCATTCAGTGTAATTCTTAATAAGTGAATCCCATATCTATTCCTTCAACATATTTAGTGAAAGATAAAAACACTCGCAAATAAATTTTAAAAATTTGGATATTACTGATTCAATTTGTACTTTTAAAAACGTAATACTTAAAGTTACATAGCACTTAGCGGTTTACTATATACTTTGACAAAAACTATTTTAGCCCATGTCCCCAATAGCCTGGGACAGTAACCCTTGTCTCTGTTTTACAGGGTGATTAATACTCGTAGAATCATTGGACCTTAGATTGGGAAGGCTAGTTCAAGGTCTATTTGATGCTCTGCTTCTCAAATTCACATTCTCTCACACCTAGAAATTGATTTAGAGGTTTTGCAGAGAGTTCTGGGAATCTGTACTTTTGAGCAGCTCACAGGTGATTTTAAAAGGCTGGAAGGTTCATGAGTTGTGAACCTGGCCCAACCATCCACGCAGTGCTTTAGTTTCCTCTCTCTCCCCAAATTATCCTCTACACCTTGTTAGAAAATGGTTGATAACAGGGGACTTGCAATTTCTGGACAACTTAAATATTTCCTATGAGGACAGTGCTAACTTTTTGAAGTGCATATCTAATAAACTGTAGAATTAAGATTCAAATCCAAGCTTTAGCTTTAACTATAGGTCTTTTTTCACCATAATACATCTATTTCTGTCTTCAGATATCATGAAAAATGAGCACAAAACAAGTTAAGAAAATTTTCTTAAGATTGGTAAAAATTAAAGTTCTATGCCTAGAAAATTTTTCTATTAGATTTTTTAAAAAGAAGTATTAATTAATGGCTTTAGTTAATCCAATTCTCATTCACAAGACAAGCTATATTTATTTTGTAAGAATGCTTTAATTAGAATAGGCTATTGAGGGCGTCTTTATGCAATAAGTGTCTTCGGACATTTGAATATAATATTTAATACATACACTGTAATAGCACAGTGCAACTTGGATGAAAAGAGGACTAAATTATACAATTACAGTATTAATTATATGTTAGATATTTTTACTAAATGACCTCTGCATTTCCTAAAATGGCTAGGTCATCTGAAGTGAGTATTAGACTTCATCTCCATCTGCATTGTAGGTGGTATATCTCAGAGGCAATAGGTAAGAAAAAAATCAGAGCAAATTAGCTTATGTAAAACAAGGTAAGATAAAAAAAAAGAGATTAAATTGAGTTCTCTACCTCAATTGTAGTTTACATATTTCTTAATGTAGACAAACACTGGCTGGTTTTATACAATGTTCATTAGAGTTAATTGCATTGAAGGACAAAATATTGATGTGGCAGTATAGGGGCTTACTAAGAAATCATTTTCAGTGTATTCTTATTTATTTTTTTAATTTTACTGCCAAGATTATATATGAAAAAATACCTTCACTTGAAAATGGACAAGAGCACAAATAAACCTGTTATACACATGAAAACTAAAGTTTCAGACATTTTGATTTCTTCTATTACTACATTTGTGATAATACCTCATCAAGTTAGACAGGGATGTGCTTTAATTAGCTCATAATCTTAACTAAAAAGAAAGCCCATTGCTGTTGAGTCAATTCCAACCCATAGCGACCCTACATAATAGCATAGAACTGCTCCATGGGGTTTCCAAGGCTGCGAAGCTTTAAGGAAGCAGGCTGCCACATCTTTCTCCTGCAAAATGGCTGGTGGGTTTGAAACACTGACCTTTCGGTTAGCAGCTGAGCGCTTTAACCACTGCGCTACCAGGGCTCTGATCTTAACTAGAGAGTTTTAAATGTATTCTATCAATGAATTTGTTGGGATAAAATAACAGCAAATTCAGAATTTAGAAGAAAGGACTAAATTGCTAAAGAAAACAAACATCAAAAGATTAAAAATATTTTATGCACACATCAATTGGCTTATTAATGATGAGTATAACATCGCATTTAATTAAAGCATTTTCAAAAAGGTTTCCAAGGAATATACCTTATTAGGCTATATTAATCAAATTCAAGTCAAAATTTACATTTGGAATTATATTCTGATTCATAGTAAATCATTAGCTATTTTAAAATAGTCTATATTTCAGTCTTTTAATTACTTCACTTTTTGGATAATTATTAATTTTTCAAGTGTCTCCCATGTAAAGAGTAAAGTGTTAGATCATGAGAGAAATAGAAATGAATATGACAGATGTTTTTCCCTATTTGATTTTACCGTATGATAAAGGAGATGGAATCAGTTCAATTCAATCTAGTGCCTGTTTCATGCAGTTACTAGTCTAGGCTAGGCATCAGGAAATGAATGAAGTGAAACATCACCCCCACAAATTTCTTTGTGGTTTAGTGGGAGACACAGAAAGGTAAACAAAAATTGGAATACAGTGTGATTAGTGATCTAGTTGAAATATATACACGAAAAAGAAAGGGAAATGGAGAAACTGAAGTCTCTGAGGGAGCTAGGACATTATAAGCAAACCTGTAGTAGCATCGCGTGTCTTACAGATAGCTCACAGCTCAGGAAGTGTACAATAGTTGACAAATCAGAGGTGCCTAGATTTCTATTTTAGTTTGTCCCTCTCATCAGTCCTGAAATCACATTTTTCTGTCCTCTGTAGATTTTTCTCAGCTCTCTCTTTGGACTCTTCCTGCTAAACTGTTTCTTGCCTTTGGTTGGAGCCCTGTCTTTGGCTATTCATGCTTCAGAAAACATCAAGGCTCCATACAGAGAAATCTTTTTCTCTACTTTTTAATTTCTCTTTACTTTTATTCTGCTTACTGTGTTTTTATTCTTTTTCCTAGTTATTATATAATAATAGTAATGTAACAGTAAAAATCATATTAATATTTATTAAATATTTTCTATATGTATCAGGTTATATACATATTTGTTTACTTATTTATATAATAATAATAATTAGTATTAATAAATGCTTCCTATGTGCCAGATAGTATTGTAGGCACATCATATGTATTAATTTCCTAATATTTATACATTAGGTATAGGTTCTAAGGAGCCCAGGTAGTACTATGGTTAAGCACTCGGCTGCTAACTGAAAGGTAGGTGTTCACACCCACCAGCCACTTAGCTCGAGAAAAAACCTGGTGATCTACTCCCATTAAGATTGCAGCCTAGGAAACCTGGGCAGTTTGACTCTGTCCCATAGGGTTGCTATGAGTCAGAATTAACTCAACAGCATACAACAACATATAGGTACTACTACTCTTGTCATTTTTTGAGTCGGAATCGGAATTTTTTCGGGGGGAGCTGATAAATTTAAGGCCTGGAAAGATTAAATAATTTGCAGAAATTCTCACAATTTGTAGGTTACCAAGGCAATATTCAAAGCTAGATTAGCTGATCCCAAACTTCAAGTTCTTAGATATTTATGTTTTCATGTTAGGTAATGGAAGATGTAAATGATATATTTATTCTAAAGAAATCTATCATTTTGCCAGAAAGGAACAGGCTTTCTGACATTTTAATAAAGAGGAAAGAAATCCTCTAATAAAAATCAGATTCTAGAGTTTGCATGTGCTGCCCTAACAAACCAGCAGTGTAAGGGAATGCATTCCTTAAACATCAGTTAAAAAAATAATAATAGCGAAACTCATTACACAATGACTGATGACCAAATTTACAACTTTTAATTT